>NC_134457.1:132596651-132694151 GCF_047948215.1 Lycorma delicatula | reverse complement strand
GTGGTTAATTAATATGTAATTGTTTAAATAATATTTATTTTCAAATAAAACATATTTTCATATAATATACATATATATATATATATATTTTGTAATTGTTAGTAAATATTCTTTCAGCCTTTAGTCAGTATTTATTTATTTTTTTTATAATGCACTTACTGCTATATAATATAATAATTCTAATAATTAATTTATTGGTATGTAAATTGCACACTGTTTTTTATAGCCTTGTGAAATCACATAATCTCTGCTAAAAAAAGAATTGTTTACATTTTCAGAGACAAATATAATGCATTTTTGTTATTAAGAGTGTGGTTAGATACTTCATTAATCGTAGTATATAGTTATCATATATAGTTGTTTAATTTTGGTCTTTGTATTTTCATACTCAGAATAATACTTCAAACTGATTGCAGTATTAATATGTTATTTATATATAATGAATTTGTTTAATACAATATTTACTTTTTTTTATTTATGTTTTTATATTGTAAATGTTTGAAAATTATTCTGAGAGTAACAGTTTACACAATCAGCAGCTGCAGTTGCAAAGCACTTAATATTATAACTATTATTGTTAGTGTATATTGTAATTTTAATGTAATACTTTGTAGCAGTTTAATAGATAACCTGTGTGCTAGCCGACCTGTCACCTGCCATCACTTGTGTGTCACCTGTTTAATCAACTGTCACCTGTGTCCCCGTATTTGTCGTCGTGTCGTATAGTTTACGTTGCTTTGAATGTTTGTAGGTGGTAAAATGGTAGATGCTGACCAAACAAAGATGGAGTTAGAAGCAAGACTGCTAGAGAGTGAAAATAAGATACGGCACTATGAATCGATCATGAGGAATCGAGACCAGGAACTCAATATGACAAAGAAAGTGAGTAGAATAAAAGCAGTCACTCAGTCCTGTGTCAGTCAATCAGTTAAGCGATCAGTATAATACAAACTTACTAAATACAGCCATGCTACTTACAATACATGTCATATCATTATTAAGTACTTGACGGTATTGTATCATATTGCATCTTAACAGTGTGTGTTTTCATCACTTAAACCATTTTTAATAGTCAATAAATACTAATTTACTAATACAATAATATTCTTTTTTAATATATTTTTATTTGATTTATATCATACAATTGTTAAGAGGAGACTGTTAGCTCACAGATTTTTTTGTATTGAGCTCCTGCTCTGGATTTCCAAATTAATACCTAATAAAATTTTATAAGTTTTCTTAATTTGTTTTACTTTATATCTTTCTGTTTCCTTCTCAATTCTTTTTTATTTTAAATATTTTAGTTATCCATTAAAATAAATGCTAAATCAGTTACAACTGAATAAATTCGACTATAACAAGACTTATTTTTAAATTCTACCAGCCATTGACATTTATTTATTTCTATTGATAAAATTATTATCTTACCTGTAAAAACATACATTATAACTGCTTATTTACTTGTTGGTAAATTACTTTGTTCTGCATATATTATAAACTCATACAATTAAATATTCATAAATATTTTCTTCAGTTGTTAATATAATATCGATACTAATAGAAAAATAGATCAGTAATTTTTATAATTTTTTTAAATTTAATATATTTATACAAGTGTTTCTAAAATGGTGGGGTGACTATACGTTTTTGAATTCTACTTTTAAAACTAAACAAAACATATCCTTAGGAAAAATGGCAATTTCTCCTTCGTTCCCACCCTTGTTTGCCATTGTCTTATTTTTATATAAAAATTTATCTCAAGTTCAAATAGAGGAATCACGTTAATATGCTATAAGCATGTTTATAATAAAGTTTTAAAATTAGCAAAAATCAGGACTTACATACCTTTGCAAATAATAAAATGGCGGCCATTTTTATTTTTAAATGTGTTATATCTCCATAAATATAAGTTTTATCAAAACGTATGTTAAATGTTTTGGTAAAATGTTAAACCTTCTATTTTGAACAAAATGGCATTTTATTTTTTTTTAAATTGGTTAACAAATAGCCAAGTTATGGCAGAAAATTGATATAATTTTGTGTCTGTTTTCATGTCCTCCACTTTACATTTTATTTGATTAAATATTAGTTTATATAAAAATAAAATATCCACTTACCAACAATTATTAGTATAATAAGCGTTTTTGGATTATTCCTCCATCATCATGGAATACTGATTAATTATGCATTTTATAGTTGTGCATATAAATTTTTATAAATGGAAATTAAAATGAAAGTAAAATTTAAAATTATTACGTTCATAACAGTTGATTGTCAATATAAATTTGTTTGTTTTTTCTATATATATATATATATATAATTATTATTAATGACAAAAGAAGTATCAGTTTTATCTGAAAAACCTATACTCCTGTTGTCATTAACAATAATGTATATATAAAGAAAAAAAACAAAACAAATTTATAGAAAATAATAAATTCAAAGAAATAAAAAACCCTAGTAATAAAATTAAAAAATAAATCTCCATTAATTTAAAAAAAATGCAAACATATGCTCCAGGATGAATACAGTAAACAATATTTTAAACTAACTAATACCAATGCACCAATACTAAAAGCATTGCCTAAAATACATAAAGATAACATGCCCATAAGACCTCATAAATTATAAAAATACACCCACCTATAGTTTAAGTAAATTTTTATTCAGTAAATTAAAAGAGTACATTAATACTGATAATAAACATGATTTAAAAAATAGTTACCATTTAATAAATTAATTAATAATAAAAATATAAACAATACAACCAAATTTATAACTCTGGGTATAAAAGATAAGTATTCAAACACTGACACCAATAAAATTATAAACATAATTAATAATGCTCTAACTAAATTAAAAACAGATAATGAAATAATAAATTTATTAAATTTATGTGTTAAATTTAATTATTTTAAATTCAATAACAAATATCAACAGGAAAAAAGGTCTAAGTATGGGATCTCCACTTTCTGCTATTACAGCTGACATATTTATGAATGAATTGGAAAACATCCTTTTACCCAATATAATTAATAAACATCAAATTATCTTATACAAAAGATATGTAGATGATATTCTAATAACGTGTGATCAACAATATAATAATAAAGAGGACATAATAACTGAAGAAATTAACTCTTTAATAATGATATTAAATTTACTTTAAGCAGGGAAAATAATAATAGCATTGATTACTTGTATATAAAATTTAACAAAAATTTTAATAAGAATAATAAAATTAATGTTGAAATATATGTAGAAAAACAACCAAACAAGACACTAATACATTCTTTTTTCATCTGTGGAATCAGAAAATACCATTTTTAATTCATTGATTTACAGACCATGAAAATACTTAAAACATAATAATATAAAGCTAAAGAATGAAATAAATAACATTAAACATATCGCATTAAATAACAGTTACAATGCAAACTTACTTGAAAAATTATATACCAAAATAAAATACACATAAAGGACAAAATAAAACTAACAAATAATAATACTGTAGAAGAATATGCTGAAAAATAGAATTAAATATAAATTATAATAAGTTTAATAAAATATTTAAAACATTTAAATTAAAAGCAATGTATACAACTAATAGTAAATAATAAACTACATAAATAATAACGATCCTTCTAAAACAATAAAATATAATAATAAATATGATTTAGAAAAACAAGGAGTATATTAGTCTTAATGTGAAAATTGTGATTTGAAATATATTGGTATGACAAATCATTCATTCTTAATTAGATTTAAAGAACACATCAATTGCATAAATAAAAATAATAAAGATTAATCTAGCTTTGCTAAACACATTATAGAGAGTGGACATAATCACAATCCAAACAAATTTTTGAAATTTTGGAATACATTAATAACATTCATAAAACTAGTATATAATGAAGAAATTTCATATGTATATGAATAATAATAAACTTATAAATTAACAAATTAGAATTGATAATGATATTTTATTCAAGCAAATTATACAATAATTATTAATTATTAGGTTGGCTAACCGATTCAGTTAATACTGCATAACTGTTGTAAACATCTTACTGACAAAATGTTTTTCTTTTAACGTTGACTTATTGTAATTATTGAAAATCAACTGTTATGAACATAATAATTTTAAATTTTATTCTCATATTAATTCCCATTTATAAAGATTTATATAGACAACTATAAAATTCATAATTAATCAGTAATCCCTGATGATGGAGAAATAATCCGAAAGCGCTTGGATAGTCAATACTCACAATTGTTGGTTAGTGGATACTCTATTTTTATATTAATTGTATAATACCAACGATCCCAGATGTTAAGAAAATTGGATTTAAATATTAATTGTTTTTATTTATTATTTATTCTAATATTGTAAATTAGTATCAAATGAAATAATAATTATCTCACAATAAAATTTAACATTACATAATAATAAAACAAATGATATTAATTTTTCACTTTTGATCATTTTCCACAGTGACTAATATTGCTGATCATGTTAACAGTGTAAAAATAAAGCTTCTTTCAACAGGAATGGTGTTCAAAACTATCACAACCAGTGTATCTGGAGCGGCAAGAATCCTCATGGTACCTTCCAAAGTAGTCATCAACAAAGATTTTTCCTGAATATATGAGCAGGTGTTTTTAATGACTATCTTTTGGGTTTTGTCATTCTAGAAAATCATTTAAATGGAAAAAATTATCTTTCTCATTTGCTGAAAAACTTCCACATTTTTTTGGAACCTCAACAATTAAGAGGAAATATGTGGTTTCACCACGATGGAGCTCCAGCACATTTCAGATGGTATCAGATTTCCTGCATGAAACTTTCCAAGAAAAAATAGGTAGGCTCTGCAGAGGGCCTGTGCCCCAGCCTGCCCAATCACCTTACTTAAACCCTTTTGACTTCTACCTGTGAGGCCATTTGAAACATATTGTTTATGTAACTCAAATACTCAGCATTGAGGTCTTCAACAAAGGATCCAAAATAGATTTCAAGAAATTAGGAATACTCCTGGAATTTTTGAACGGTTAAGACAATGTCTCAGAAAAGATTGGAGATTTGTGTAATCTCTAAGATGGACACTTCGAACAATTCTTATAACTTTTAACAATTGTTAACTGTTTATTTTTAAAAAAGTATACCTAATGTTGTACAACAATTAACGTAAGATTATCACAGGTAGTTATTTTTTTTTTTTAATTATTAGGTCTGTTATTGTGAGAAAATTATTACTTAATTTGATACTAATTTACAATATTAGAATTAACAAAAGATAAAAACAAGTATTATATAATCGAATTGAACGTAAAGTGGAGGACATGAAAACAGACAAAAAATTACATCAATTTTTCTGCCATAACTCAACTATTTGTTGTTAACAAATTTAAAAAAATAAAATGTCATTTTGTTCAAAATAAAAGGCTTAACATTTTAACATACACTTTGATAAAACTTATATTTATGGAGATATAATGGATTGAAAAATATAAATGGCCGCCATTTTGTAATTTGCAAAGGTATTTAAGTCCTGATTTTTTGCCAATTTTAAAACTTTATTACAAAGACGCTTGGAAAATATTAATGTGATTCCTCTATCCGAACTTGAGATAAATTTTTATATAAAAACAAAAAACTGGCAAACAGAGGGAGAACAAAGGAGAAATTGCCATTTTTCCTAAGGATATTTATTCTTTAGATTTACAAGTAGAATCCGAAAAAGTATAGTCAGCCCCCCATTTTAGAAACACTCTGAGATTTAAAATAAATTTATTTTTTTATTTATGAATATATGTTACTACAATTTTTCAGTGATTTTTTGTTTAAAAAATATGTAAAAATGACTTTATTTTATTCTGTAAGTTTTTTTATTCTAAAACCTTCTTGTACACCTTAACACTAATGAAAAAAAAAATTATTGAAATTTGTTCATTTTTTAATAAATCTTAACTATAAATTTTAATTTTTGGTTCAGCTACTGCACTTGATGAACAGACAGACTTTCTCATTTAAAAAAAAAAATGTTATATGTTATATTTTTTCTCTACATTTGAATTGTCAACATTTTTATTAATTTTGTTGACCTCATTTAGTACATTGTAAAAGTAATCAATATAGTTTTGCAGTTGGAACCTAGTCAAGGAAGTAAACTGTCTTCTCTTTCTACCAGACAATTCCTCACATGAAAGTTATCAGAGAATATCATATTGAAAATAAAAGTATATAAGTTTTTTTATATTACTACTATATGATTGATATTATATTAACACAGGTATCGCATAGTACTCATTGATTTCCAGTGTAAAACAACACAAAGTGTAATTTCCCTTAAAGATGGTAGCAGTAATTCATTGGTATTTTGGCAAATCACCCTAATACTTATTTCTACTTGTTAATAGAATGAAGTAAATTACACTTTTACAATATGTTTCATCTATGCCTGTTTTGTTTACGACAAAAACTTATTCTTGTTTGGTCTCTTTCATCCCAGAATAATTAACATATCTGAGAAACTAGGTTTCCTACTACAGAAGTTCTGAAGTCAGTGCATTATTCATCTCTCTGATACATAAATATATTCGCTAATCACCACTATTTTGATCATCTCTGTCATTTGCTTTTTTTTAAATATAATGTTTAAACTAAATTAATGTCTTAAATATGTAATTATTGAGACAATTCACTGTTTCCACTGCCTGAATTGCCATAGTTAATTATGTTATGCAGTTATCTGAAATACATATTAACATCAGCAGTTAATAGCTTAAAAAACTAGGGAAAAGTTCATTCATTCAAGTAGAGAAAAATTCAAAAATTGATGAGCCATTCTTCTTCTAGCTAAAATACTAAGATAAAAGTCTACTACATATTAATCAGCTACATTAACCAGCTACTATAACTATGATAAATAAAACATTATTACTAGTGCACCATATCTGGTCATTTAATAATTTAAAAACCAGAATTATTAATAGAAGATAGTAATAAAAATAAGGTGAATATTTTCCATGATGTAGTTATAATCTGGAGACAGTGTATTAGGAACAGCAATGTCAAGTATTTTGGGGTAAGAACGTAACCTCTGACAGGATGATTACATAAAATACACCAGATATTTTAATACTGAATAAAAAAAACAAAACCAATATATTTCATAAATATTTTCAGCACCAGGAAATATTTGTTGAGATAAATAATATATGTGATTAGTAAGTTTATGTTGTACATACAGTATTCAAAATAATGGGCAAAACATGAAAAAAATCCTTGTTCAATCTGGAATATTTAATAAATAGGTTGTACATACAGCTAGAAAATGCAGTTTTTGCTGACAATGATAATAGTACAGAATGTATTAAGTATACTTGATGTAAAAGTTGATGTAGACTATTTACAAAACAAAAACAACAAACACATTTACAAAGCTTATAAACAAAAGTTGGTGTGGTGGCTTAATCTTGAAACCGTTATAAATTGTAATCCAAGACATGCAATTCTAAACATTAGTAAATAACAATATTGAATTAAAATGATTGAAACAACTCTAGGAGTTAGTAATTTAATAATGTGTATTGCTTCTTTTAACAGATCCACAATTAATTTTATAATTGAATAAAAACATTCTTTATTAAAATGAAACCTAATAAATAATATTTCATAATGTTTTTATGTATTTTGAAACAAAAATTTCACAGCAGAATTTTAACTATAACAGAACAGTACATAACACAACAAAAAATTCAGAAAAAATAAATTATATTTTAATGTGTTCTGATACTACGAGTTTCTTCAGATACTCATGGCTGGTTTTCAGTTTTTTTATAAGGTTAGTTACAATTGAAATTTCAAAAAATTCATTTCAACTAACCGAAAGTAAATTTAAAACCAAAGAAAGGAAAACAATATTTTTTTAGTAAAATATTTGGGTTGTTTATTTTTATTTATTTATTTTTTATTTTATTTTATTTATTTATTCTTTTTTTTGTAATTGATATTAAACATAAATAATTAATAAATAAGTATAATTTTTATTAATTATTAGTTTCATGTATCACTTATGTAGGGAATTGTACATTGCACTTCATTAGATTAGCTTTGCCAAACATTCATAAATAATTTTTTTTTCAGAGAAAATTCCATTATATGTGTAAATCTTTAATCATTTTTTTTATTCTTACATTTTTTGTTCTTTATTTTTAATAACCATATATTTCACTGTCATTTTGGTGTGATTTTTTTTTTACCAGTGTCAATCATCCTCACTCAAGCTTTTCACAGACATTTGTAATACAAAAAATTGTGTGGTCATTTATTGTATGTAAATATAGTTAAGTTAAATTTTGGATGGTGCTATATGGTGACAATCATAATTTTATTGAATAATTATTTACAAATAACTTTAATTGACATGCATGCACTCACGTATTATTTTAATGCATTAAAATAACTTTAACTTTAACTTTAACTTCTAAATTCGATGAGTTTGTAAATATCTTCTGACTTAAAAATAAATTAGCCAAAATCAGCGAAGCTGATTTTTATTAACATATCTATAACTTATTAGTATACAGAGTTTTATTTATTTTTAAATAATTTTTTACACCTTTAATTTATAGCATTTCAATAAACAAATTATATAACTTGTTTTAATCAACTAGTAATTTTATCCCTTGTAGCAGATACAGAGTCTTGTCAGAAACTAAACTAGTGATAAACTTTTAACAGCAAATTGATTAAATTAAATTTCTAATGAAAAATAATAATAGCTTATGAATTGCTCACATTATTTTTTTATGAATTTTGCTAAAATGTATTATTAATACCATGATTAACAGCATGAAGCTTCACTTCACTGAAAATATTTCAAACACCTTGCACAAAATCCAGCTTGAAACAGACACTTTTCTGTAAACTCCTACAAACTGCTTTTCTTGAGCTCTTAGATTGATTGTAACTCCATCTGCTACTGACAATTTATTATATTCAGTATATAGATAAATAAAATAAATAATTTTCCATTCTAAATAGTTAACAAACTAGTTCTGAACAAATAATGTAAATAGATATTCACTTCTTTTATCTTACTATTCTTTACACCAATAACAGAGAAAATTTTGTCTTGAATTTTTCCTAAGTTGAGATCAGGATGCTGCTACTGTTCCACACTTTTGTCAGATTCTAGCTCATAATGATGGTTTTAGGTTGTACCAAATCATCATCCTTTGAAAAAGAATGTTCACAGGAAAAAAAAAACCTTTTTTTTTCTTGTGTAACTACGTAGGCTGTCTGAGAACCCATGTTAGGAACTTCTAAAAATTAAATTTTATATGGATTATGAAATCAACTTCATAAATACATTATATTTTTAATGGTTTTGTAACTATTATTCAATTTTCTTCTTGAATAACATCAATGTAAAATTCTATAGAGTTAGAATTGAAAACTGAAATGAAATCTCACAGATTCCCCTGTGAGCAGTAAGACTTATTTTGACATTTATAAATGTATTATCCAACTCATAAAAATTCACAAAATTCTATAAACTGTTATTTTATTGGTATAACACATATTAGTAATTTTTTGATGGGATAAGAATTTATTAAAAATAAAATTTATCTCTAGTGTCTTCTTCATTAGTCCACTGTTCTTGTGAAACATTACAACCATTCTAGTTTTTGACATTGTTAAATGAATGA
Source organism: Lycorma delicatula (assembly GCF_047948215.1). Taxonomy (NCBI): domain Eukaryota; kingdom Metazoa; phylum Arthropoda; class Insecta; order Hemiptera; family Fulgoridae; genus Lycorma; species Lycorma delicatula. The sequence continues at coordinate 132,684,437 of NC_134457.1, read as the reverse complement.
CAGTATATTTTTAAATTACTGGTTGACGAGATGTTTTAATCAATGATGAGGTGACTAATTTAATAGTTTTTAAAGCAGCATGGTTATTATTTACATCGCTTGCTTATTCTTTGTCCTATTAGTTACTAGACAATTCTTGTGTTAGAAATTTTGCTTCACTGAGTTCCTGCAGAGTCCCTTGAAAACTATTATTTGATTACTATCACAATTATTATCACTATCTTAAAGTGTGATTTAAGTAACTCTATCAATAAAACCTGGTGAAAATTCAGAGATACTTAATCCCTAACTCTTCCTTTCATCAATGCTCTTACACCAAATGTACACCTTCTCAAATGATCTAATTTTTAATCAGAGCTGCTTTTCTAAATAAAATAAGTTGAGTAACTTAATTTCACTTATATTTAAATATACTTATTTTTGAATTATTCATTATGAACAAAAATACTGGTGTTAGATTACAGTTAAGCATTTATTTTATTTTTATATTATTTTTTAACACTTATAAAATAATCTTGTTTTATTTTTGTTGTAATTAGCTGTAACTGTAGCATAGTAGTAGAATGTCTTATAACAAATTCAGTTGATCATACATGTATTACTTTTTTATAAAATGTCTGATAATATTTTAAATGATTAATCTTACTGAAATAATTATCAAATTTATATTTAATTTTTACGTAAACTAATTTTAATAAGGTGGGTTAATTGATTGATTCATGTGATAATCTGAAGTCTCCAAACTCTGATGCAGTTTTCTCAGTTCAGTGTTCAAAGATACCTATATCCACTGTCCATGTATTGAATATTCTTATTTGAGAGTTACAAAAATTGTTAGTACTAGCCTTTTATGTGGGGGTTATTAGTTCAAGACCTGGTGGTGTAATTTAACACACCACCAGCTCCTTGATATTACTCATATTTCTGTTCACTATTCTTTTGTTTGTTTTAATTAAATTACATCTTGGTCAAACAATCTAGGGTTATAACAAACTAAAAATACATTCATTATATAAACAATAGTGCAGCTGCCTATGGACTCCAAATCAAGAAAGTCTCACTAGGTATTTGGGGCGTACCCCGGTCGGTAAGGTAGATGAAAATTTGTTCTTATATTTTAATTATTTGTTTCCTTTCTATCATTACTTATTTTTTTAAAGAAAAAGTAATAATAAATAGTTGTAGACAATGTTAAAGCACACGCATAATTTTCTGTATGCCTTATTTTTGATTATATAATGGTAAATTTAAAAACAAATGTCATTTTAGATATAATCTTTTTATTAATTTTCATGCTCTTGATGATAAATTTATTTTAACTGTATTATATTTTACAGTTTTCTTAGTTTCTGTGCTTTTATATATTTCAATATTATTAAATTTTACCTTTCAATCTAGAGGATTTAATTTTTTTTAAATGTAATATTTAGAAAATTTAAACAAAAATTAAAACAAATACTTTCAATTCTGAGAACAATGAATGTGTTTAATTTATAGCAAAAAATTCATCTATTCATCCAGAACTAGTTAATGATAAATCACTATATTTTTATTAATTTTAATTATTAAAATTTGTAATTCAAAATAGATGTGAATATTATAAAATTTAGTGAAGATTTAAAATTTATTTTAAGTATTATTTATACTTTATGCGGGTATATATATTCAATATACTTCATAGTTTCATATATGTATGAATGTAATGGTACTTGACATACATACGTCTGAGTTTTAATGAAGAATTTTAAATGTATAAATTATGCTTATTTGTTAATTTAATTCTTTCAGATTTTTTTTCTATTTTAGGTATTTTCCTTTTTATTATTTAAAAAAATAACAAGTTAATACTAATTACAACTACAGTTTAAAATTTTTGTATTCATCCAGTCTTATTGCACTGGGAATGGACATAGTACTAAACTATTAATGAGCTGCCTAAGATAAAGGGTCTTAATCAAGAAAGTAAGACTGGAAACCCTTACTGTGATTTTTCATTTATACTTGGAATATTTCAGTTAGTAAGGTTCTGTATAAAAAAGAAAATTTATTTATTTGCACCTCTAATCAAAGTTATTTATAATTAACTATTACTTATCTTAAAAGCAACTATTACTTATCGTAAAGCAATATTTAGTAAATTTTCTCTGTGGATACTTGACTGTTTACTACTTTTAGAATTCAGCAACTAACAGTAAAAATTATTGATATCACTGTAAGGTAGATGTCATTGTAAAAAAAAAGACTTCATAACATCCTGTATTGAAAAAAAGCTGGGAATCTATTTTAGTTTTATTAAATTAACAAATATGCATCATACAATAATTTGAATAGTGTACTGTAGGATAAGTCTTTTTAGGATAAAAATAATATTGTGTTTGGTTGTATGTATTAAGTCGTATACATGTTATTATCAGTTTTTATTGGAAAAAAATAATTAATTGATATTTTATTCAATTTTGTCTTGAACTTACTTTCGGTAAATCATCACTTAAATTTTTTTTTTTAATATTTGTAGAAACAGATTTTACCTATTAAAATCTTTTTACTGCAGTAGAAGTTATTGCAGTACAGAATATTATTAGTGCCATAACTTAGGAGATATGTAATTACATTAATCATTATATAATGGAATATAATAACATTCACAACAGTAATCACTAGGTTTGGTTATCACAGAATCATAACTCATGAAATCACCATTATTACTCTACAACACCCATTATTAAATACAATCACTAACACTGCTCTTAATGCTGCTTCTTCACTACTGTTTGTTATCATGCAACCAAACGTTATTTTAAATAACTTATTATGTTTTTTTTTTTTTTTAATACAACAGTAATGTTCTTATGATGCTTTACAAAAATTTAATAGTAGATAAATAAAATATTTGATGGTATATTAATTCTTCTTTTTACCTGTAAATTTTATATAATTTAGTAGTTTATATTTTTCTCACAACAGCTTTTAATCTTGTACCTTTTTACAACTTCTTTAGTGTTCTTTAAATTTTTATTGACTAAACACATTTTTCATTACTCATACAAAATGTTATTTTTTTTTTTTTAGTAACTTAGTGACTAATTTTTTTTATTATTATTCATCACAAATTATTCACCAAAATTCATTTCACTCACTTTTATTATTGTTAATATTTTATTAATTTAACTATTTATTATTTATTTTTTTTTAGTTAAATCTTTTTGTAACTTATATACCTTTTAAATGGTAATCAATTAAAAAAAAAAAAAAAAACACATTCAAATTGGGAAGAACTTACCAGAGTGTTTATATAAGTGTATTAGTATATTTATGTTCCCTTTTCTGCCTAGCCCTATTCCAAGTAGCATTACACTTCTATTCTTTCCTTTCTTATCCATCCATTTAGTTTTAGGTCTAATACTCTTCCATGTTTAAAATCATCCACCACCATTTCATCTTCTTGATAATCATCTTCTCTTAGAGCAGGGGCGCAGCAGTTCAGTAAATTAAAAAATGTTGACCATATCTAAATTTATTTTGAAATGTTTTTTTCTCAGAAATATAGTGTAATAGATAAAATATTAATGTAACTGGTAGAGAACTTTTATTTATTTTTGTGAATAAACTATAGAATGATTAATTTAGTGAATAACTGAAGTGGATTCTAACCTCATTATTACTGAAGTGATTATTACTGAAGTGGATTCTAACCTCATTTTCAACAGACTTCAATAAATATAAATTTTTCAATTGGATCTGTGTGTTTTTTAATGTATTTTAAAGATTAATCTTCACTGAATCAACATATTCAATGATTTTTTTTTTTTAAGGAAGTTCTTGTAGTGGCCCTGCTGCAAGTCTTTTTTTAGCACAAGTAGAAAACGTTTTAATCGATAAATTAAGTTGCTTACATTGAAAATTTAAAGTCATTTATCATTATTATTACTACTACTCACTGTTAAGATTGTTATATCAGTATAATACTATCTGATATTATTTAAAATTTCAACTTATCTATATTCAAAAATTTAAGAAAATTAATAGAAAAAGATACATAAGCTTAGTTTAATACTAGGAAAATATAAATATATATTCTGTAAAAATGAAACGCATATTTTCGTACTCTATTAAGTCTTAATTCACACTTGTTAGTATCTGCCTATAATGTTCTTTTCTTAATTTTATCAAGTCCCAAGTCTTCTTGTGTTAGCTTTTATTCTATACAAATTTTTCCCATATGAGCAGCATATTTTGAAATCCGATTTATATTTTAAATAAAAATAAAACTAGAAAATATAAAATTTGTTGTTTTTTTTTTTTATATTTAAAAAGTGAAGTGTTCAATACTTTTACTTTGTACTACTCACTTCTTGGTACTACAGCCCATGCAGGACCTTGGTCTCCATTTTGGTTTCATAACAGACAGGGTTAAATTGTAATTCTATACCCAATCCTCAATCAGGAGGACCAGGGTTTTTCTGTCACGGATTTTCTTCCTTTAGGCTAGGGCGCTGGAAATTTGCCCTCGCCCATCCCCTACAGGAATTTGCTGCACATGTAGAGATTAAATCTTAATTCAATCATTTTTTAGTATTTAATGATTGTTAAAGAACACACCTACTAGACATCAGCGCACCCACTAAGACTCAAAAATGTTCAACACAGGCTTTGGACCAGCTTTGGCAGAGTTGCAATACCTTATCGATTCTTCTATAAATTTTCATTTCTAGAAGTCAGTTTCAAATTATTGATTATTAAGGTTTTGATAGTTATTTTTAATTTGGTGGTAATTTCACACAATTTGTAAAGTATATATGTTAATTTTTTTACCTTTTAGATCAGTTTATTAAGTTAGTTTATTTTTTTTTAAGTGCATACTTACTCACCTATATAAAGATTATTATTTGCATTTATGATCTGTAAGTAAGGTTATAAAGTTGTTTTTTTTTTGTTCATAGAATAATTTATCTTTAATGAAGATACTAATTCATGTCAGGATTATTATTTCATTATAAGTATTATTTAAGAAATGAAATTTTAAGGTGCAAGATATTTGATATTAAAAAAAAAATTCTTTTGAAATATGCAATATATAAACTCTTATATTCACATCAACTCTGTAAAATTATTCTGATGTAAATGAAAAACTTCTAAACTCAGCATAAAAAGATTTTGTTATATTAACTAAATACAAGCCTGTCAAACGACAAAAACTGTCTTAGCATGTTTCAGTTTCTTTTAATTATAGTCCTGGTATTAAAATGTTGAATCCTTCCATTGTTCTTTGTGTAATTGGTTTAGTTTCATCATTTTCTCAGAACTGATATCTAATCCAACACTTAGCATTTTATAGCATTATCTAATTTAGAATTAATGTTTTATTCACCAATCTTTAATATAATTTTTATATCATCTTTACATTTTCATTCACCGTTTCCAATGATACTATCTGTTGATCTATATTGTATATGAATTTGTTGTAAAACTTGTAGTACTGAGTTACTGAAAAATTGTCACTTTTTTATTTTTAGTTGCCACATCAATCTAATTTTAATTCTGAATTTTCAAGAGTGCAGTTTTAATGTAATCATTGTATATGCAGTTTAATTTATACTGAAAGGAAACTGAAATTTTATCTTCATAAGTTGCTATATTATTTTGTACATTAAGTTGCAGTATTGTAGTTTATTATTTCCAGCTATGATAGTTTCTTCTTAATAAATACACTAATTAAATATCATTCATTTCAAGTGATTAAATCTTTCATATAAAGCAATAAGATACATTCGTTATCAGAAAAACCTTCCTCAACATTAGCTCACAATTCAGCATCATAATCTGAGTGTTATGCAGTAAAATCTGAAAAGTGCTATGCTTCTCCTTAATCTTAGAGATCAATTATAATCTTTTTTATCTGTTACCCTCTTTCTGTTTTGTTACTTTTCTTGTTACCAGTAATTTTTCTATTTTTCTTTCTGGCAAACTGCTTTATATGTAACATCCCAACCCTCATTTAAATGCCTCTAATAATCTTTTTTTTTCTTATTAAGTAATAACAATGCTTCTCACTCATAAATCAGTTGGCTTTAAACACTGCAATTTCTGTGCACCTTAACATTTAATTCTAATTATTAATTTTATTTATTTGTTATTTTATGTTTATCTTTTTTTAAAGAATTAATGTGTACAGTAGTACATGTACTATGTGAATTTTATTTCAAGTAATACTGAAATGTCAATTAGGTATACTGAAATACATTAGCATAAAACAATTTAAAAATGTTTTATCAAACAAATTTTTATTGCTACATGGTCAAGGAAATGTTCTTCTTGAGGTAATTGTCTATTAAATGTTCATAACATCTTCTTACCTTGTAGGCTATAAAAGTATATTTCACAACTGTTATTTGTAGTATAGCTACTTTAAAACTGACTCAATAATAAATTCTTTATTGTATTTTGTGATTTTATAAATTTTCATTATTTTTTTTTCATTTTATTTTAGTTTATTGGGCTATATAAGAATTTGAATTAACATATACTTAAGTAGACTTTCTTCAAAAATCCTGATATGATTTATTGATATTTTAAAAATTTTTGTCATAGTTTCTTATGTTTTTATTTAGAAAACAAAAAGTTTTGATACAAATGTTAGTTTTTGTGTCGTCAGCACTACCAATCTTTTTCTTTTTTTTTAAAAAAATAGTTTGCAAGTAATCAGTTGAAAAAAGTTAATTATTCTTTTAATTAATTATATGTTTAGAATAAATTCAAATAATCATAATATGAATACAGTGCTGAAATTAATTTTACATTTCTTAACTTAGTTTATACGTGTAAGATGTATTTTAACTGAAGTTATTTAGATGGTTTGAAACAAACTGTCATGAAATTAACCTTAGCTATATGTTGAAGTCTTTGTCAGGCTGTTAAATGTAGGAAATTGGTATATCTTATGTAAATAAACCTCATTAAACTGAATTGGTGACATTCAAATTTAGGATGTCCCGTTGCTGATATACTTTGAAACATTCAACTTCTTTTATTGATAATAGTTATTTCTCTTTTTCAGTTTATCTTTATGTACCTTCCTGGACCTTGTTATTTCATTCCATCAAACCCTTTGAACTTTTTTTTTACTTAGCATATATTTCAAAAAAAACTTTTTGATTGGTAAAGAATGAAAAAATTACATTATGTTAATGAAGTAATACATTTATCCTATCATTTTACAATAACTGAGTTTTTAATATATATTTATCTTCTTTGATTCAAATATTATGAATCTCATCTTGAACTGATTCATATTCTCAGTTATATCATTTGGTCCAAATCCTATGAATGCATTGTTATGAAGGAATGAAAGATTTTGAGAAGAAATTCACTAGTATTACAATTATAAAAAACAAAATTAATTAAAAGTATTAATTTTTCTTTAATTTTATCTAAACACTTCTATAACACAAATATACTCGTACATCTATAATACACTGTTATTGAAAAAAATTGTTAAACAAGATTATCCTTAAAAACCATCTACAAAGATTTTACTTAAAATCTAGAATTAGATGGCTATTTCATTTGTTTAACAGTCATCATCAGTAGATAATGAGGAAAAGTACATAGAAGAAAACTAATTAATTAAATTAAAAAATAACTGAAAAAGGAAATAATAACAATAAATATTAATTGTCCAATAAACATTAGTTATATGAGTATTTTTAGAATATCAGTAAAAAATACAAACAAATATTGCTATTTTAAGCAACCCCAGTAGAAAGAGTAGATTTAGCTTAAAAGCAACCAAGCCACTGAAAATTCCATTTCAGACTGCATGCCACAACTTAATGTAGGTCTCATTAATGACTTTCAGTAGTTTAGATGTTTTAAGGTAAATTTACACTTTCTATTGGGACTGTCTGAAGCAACAACAATTGTATTTCTTACTCTTATTCTGTAAGTACTGTTTATTTATCAATTAATACTTTTTAATTCTTCTTTTTTCATTTATGTATTTAATTTTTTTATGCATATTTCTCAAAATCTTTTGATGATTATTGTTTAACAATCAAAATGACTATCTAGTTTTAGACTTTAAATAAAATTTTTGTAAATGGTTTTGGCTGTAAAGTTGCTTTACAATTTTCCTCTATAATAGTTACATGTTAGTAATTATTTTTTTACAAATATAAATTATATAATCTTTAAATTAAAAACATAAAACCTAATTTTCCCCTCTTTGTTGTGAGTTCTACTCAATCAATTATGATTTTTTTTTATATATCAATGATTTTTATTGTAAAGGTTAATTAGTTCTATTTGCTTACCAATTTTCTTAAGATGTTAATTTTTTTTTAATATATCAACTTTTAATGATTCTACATCACCTTGATGTTGATAAACAATTTACTGTAACTTATTTTTCAAATTAACTCAGCTTCTTAACATTAAATATAGCTAATATTCAAGAATATTTAAGCAATTATTGATTCATTCAAATGTTAAGTGATTTCTAGTATTAGTTAAATAATTAAGCACAGTATTATAAATTGTGGCTGAATATTTTTTCTATTTGTTTATTTTAAAACACAAGTCCAGTTTAAGTAATTGAATTGAGTGTTGAAGAGTTGAATATTATTTCAGTATTAAAATATAATTTAATTTTGAATATTGTTTATTTTGTTAACATTAAAAAATAAACAACAAATTTCTTTCATGATTTGTCGCTTTAATGATCTATAGCTAAAAAATAAAAAATAGTCCAGTCAGAACATAAATTTTAGAAATATTAATTATTTTGATACAAAATTACAATCATATCATCTGTAAAACCAGATTGTAAAATTGGAAAACCAGATTTCGGTTTTGTAACTTTTTTTATTTGTTTGCTTTATAAATATCTTTCTATTTCTGTCAATAGAAAATGCTCATCTGTGAGACACACTCAAGCTAACAAAAGTTTTACAGTATTAAGAAGGTATGATATGTGTTTGTACTGGAAGAGTTTGATGTCACACTCAAGCTAACAAAAGTTTTACAGTATTAAGAAGGTATGATATGTGTTTGTACTGGAAGAGTTTGATGTCAAAGCTTGTATTTTCCATTTCTTATTCCATTCATGAACTAAAACGAAAAAGAAATTAAAAATTTACATTTAAAAACCTGCTGAATATAATTTTACAGTATAGGAACTTATCATTTCATCATACTGGTTTTATATCAAATCTAGTCACAGTATCACAGAAAACATTAAAAAATGAAAATTTAATGTATAGTTTACATGTTATCAAATATTAACTGTGATCAGAGTTACCATTCAGAGTTAGACTAATAAATTACATAGTGTTTTATTAATTATAACTTATAATTCTTTCTTTTTCCTCAAAAAAATCATTCTTTGATATTTTTCAAATTTATTAAAATCAAATATAAAAGCTTTTTTGACTAACTCTTAAAAATTAATTAAGCTATTCAAAGACTGCTAAAAGAGAAAGATATTCAAGAGTTTTCTTACATTCAACAAAAGAACTACCATATTTCAAGAGAGAATAAGACACCGTCTTCAACTATTATTTACATCTTCCAGGAAAACTTGTTCTAGATAACATCACTATGATACTTTTTCAGCTGGTTTCGCAGTTGATAACTAACGTCTCTCGGTTATCCTCATAACAAAATTACTTCTTTCAGTTTAATGGATCAGACTCTATCATATCATAATTTCTTCACTTCATTAGACATTCTGATATCAATCTTTACCTTTTGATGAATATTATTTCCTTATTATTATTGAAGACCTTGGTTACAGTTATGGTAGTAACCATTTTTTTATTGAGGTATAAAAAATGTGAATACTTTTTTTTTACTGTAAGTATAATTAAAAGAAGAATAATTACATTTGTTTTTAATTTTTTTTAAATCATCTAAAAAAGTAAAACTAAAGGAATATCAACACATAAAAAGATATAGTTGGAGTGTATGTTATTCTCTTATCATTCATTTCCACCTCATTTTCTAATGAGGCTGTTGGACAAATTTTAGGACAGTGATTGATTAGTTTACTTACTGGACTTATTACTTACAAAAATAATTTAAATCATGCAAATATTTTACATGTAGATATTAAATTTATATAATAAAATCAGCTAATGAGATTGATAATCTTCTACTTAAGAAATTTAAACACCAAAATAGAAGATTCCCTTTTTTGAGTCTTTTCTCTCCTATGTAGTTTCTGATTTATTAGGTTTAGTTTTAAAAATTTTTAAGGACAACATAAAACAAGGTTACAGAGTCAGAAGAACAGTACGGTAATAAAAAAAAGGTTTTAAGGCTTAGTTAAAACTTTATAAAAATGGATAAACCTTATAAAAATGGTTAGTTAAAACCTTATAAATTATGGATTATAGTATTATAATTAGATTCATGAAATTAAATTCCAACTTAATCCTAAGATAATTGTACAAAAAGTATCAATACAAAATAGATAATAAAATAAAAATGATTATGATATTATTATCATAAGCAGATCATTATATCATTAATCATTTTATCATAATTTTTCTTTATCATATCATTTTAATTATATCTTCAATATAATTTGAAGATAATAAAACAATTTTGATTTGATGCTACAAAAATTTTAAAAAAACTGCAAACATTTTTCTTGATTTGAAGTGTAATATCTCACATTATACTTACATCTATTAAAATATCTATTAATTTTATTCATTTATATACTTATTAAGATTTCATGTAATATGTATAATAGATATTTCTTTGAATGATCTTTGAAACTGTGTTAATATAATATGAATGTAATGATACATGGGTGCATAGCACTCATTATAACTGTGCAATAAAAAAAATTCTTTTAATCCATTAAAGAATTTCTGACTTGAAATATTTTTTGAAAAAATTAGATACACAATATATTAAAAAATAATCAGCGTTATGAAGTTTGACTGACTGCTTAATGCAATTTAAGAAATTAAATTAATTAGTTTTAAGTACAAATCATGTAAGCTGAACATAAAGCAACAAGTAACGAAGAAATTTTATTTTTAGAAAAAACCTTTTAAGACTTTTATAATTTTATAATTGCATTTATTATTTTTATGAATTTTACGATAATTTCATAACAAAAAAATTGCTTTAATTATTTCTGTGTAATATGTTGAAATAGAATTCTTAAATATTTGATAACAGTTGGATCCTTTCTCTTTCATTTTTAGCTTATATATTTTATCTGTTTTCCTTTAAAAATTCTGACCTCAACTAATTCATAATTAGTATAAGCAAGATATTTTAGGTAATTTCATTTATCTAGTTTTAATTTTTTTTTAAATAAATTTCAAGTGCCATAACTGTTATATCATTAGTACTGCTATTATTTTTTTTTTTTTTCATAACAAACTGTGTTTTTTATCTATATTTTCTTTTATTTTATTTTTATACTTTTTCATTCAGTTACATTGCTGAAATTTCTTATAGTAACTGTTTTTCTATCACATTTCCCATCACTGAAAATCAATAAATGACAGATTGTTGATTCATATTTAAACTAACATAAAACAAGGAAGACCACACAGCACATATGTAAAACAAAATTGTTTCATAGTTTGACAGATAATAAATCAGAACTTCAAAATACATTTATAATTATAACATATATAATTCACTTATACATGTTAAAATAGTTTATAATCAAATCCCTTAACTAAATTTAGTTAACATTTTTTTATTTATTTTTTTTAATAATTCCTCTTACCTTCAGGTGAAGAAATAAACTATATTCTTTTTACATAATCATATTTATTTTATTGGATAGAATTTTAATTTTGGAAATAAATTTATTAAAATTTAATCTTAAAATGTATTCTTTTAATATTCTTGTAAAATTTATTATTTTGTGTTAGATAGTTATATTAATTATTCAAAAAAATAAAAGCGTGTTAAAGATTATAAAGCCACTGAAAGAAATTGATTTAAAAACTCTTAATTCATTCATTCAATGTGTTGTTCTTTTTTGGTTATCGGTTCAGGAATTAAAAGCAACAAATGAAATGCTTAGAACTCTTCAACTTCAGTTAGAAAAAGCACTACAAAATCAAAATTCAGGAGACTCCAAAAATAGTACAATGACAGCGATTCTGGAAACAAAGGATGCAAGAATCGCCACTTTGGAGAAGGAAGTGAATTTACTGGAACAGGAGTTGGCTAGGGTTCGGGAGAGTGTGGGACAAATATTTCCTCCATCTCCCATCATAGATTCTACACTAGGATTTAATACTAGCTTTAAACATCAAGTAAGTCACGGACTGAGTGACAAATTCTCTCGCTTCTCGATGTGTTTATTTTTTTTTTTTTGTTGCGATGTATTCCTTCCCATCCAGAGTCTGTGCACAAATGAAAAGCACGGAGTAGGATGACTATGCAGCACTTTAGAAATGATCACTTATTTGTCTGATTTCTGTTCTGTCTTTTCTATTAATGACTGTTGATCATCTTCTGTTCTAGAATAATGCCCTTAAACTTTTCAGTTTTTCCAAATTTTTAATTTGTAATTATTATTTTTGTAAAATAATTCTTCTTATTAATATATCTCATATTGTTTTGTGTTAAAAATAAAAATGATAAAATTAATTTTCTACATTTCATTATTTTGTTACATAGACTTTTAAAATAATATTAACAGTGCACTTAAGAATGTTGTATATAATAAATTTATTTTGATTCTTAATGCCATATTTCTTATTTTCCTGTAGTGCGAATCATAGTTTTATTATAGTGCATATATTATTGTTTGTTTTTTTTTTACTTTTTTTTACTACAATGTAATCTATAGACATTGTTTATTCAACTAATATAATTTAAATTATAATGAACAGGTAATATGTTACAGTATAAAGTAAGTAAAAAAATTAATTAATTGTGAAAACTATCACGTAATAGTTAAAGTATCAAATTATTTCAACAAAAACTAAACATACCTACCAACAAAAATATTAATAAAATCCTTGAAGTGCAAAAATTTTTTGATGAATATTAATAATTTAGATAAATAAATTAATAACTTACTTTTATAAAGAATATGTTAAGCCAGATAGACACTTAAAAAATATTAACTATATTTTTGTCTCATAAAGAAATGCTAGAAAATTGTAGTTTAAAAATCTAATAGTTTTCATAATTAAAAATCAGATAGAAAATAAAGAAATATTGTTAACTAAAAAAACCTTACACATCATTAATTTTTTTTTAAGTTGATCTTCATGGAGAATAGAAACGCTTCTGCCTTTCATCCTGCAGATTCAAATTCTACTTAAGCTTTACATTTTTTATCAGCTGCAAAATTTCCATATCATATTGCCATATACAAGCTTCAAATTTATGTAGTGAATAAATTATTCACACAAGATAAAAATATATTTAAATACATTCTTAACATTTTTTTCTGTATTGAAAATCATTTTGCAGATATATAAAAGTGTAATTACAGAATTTAGTTTTGAAATTAAACTACAGTCCTTACAATCTGATGGTTCCACAAGAGCTGGTACATGAATAACAAAGAGTTTATTCTAAAAATTAAAAATAAAAAGGTTTGTGCAAGGATAAAATGTCTTTGGGCAAATCTAGGTTTAATAAAGCATGACTTACTTACTCTAAGGAATAATATTACAGTTTTCTAATAACATTACTAATTCAGCTATCATAAGCTGCATTATTCGAATAAAATGTTGAACATTTTTTCCTCATCCATTGACCAAACAATTAGACATAATTATACCACTAATTTGTTTTTAAAATTGTAACCAGGGCTCTAATCTAATCATTATTCATACTTAAAAAATTATAATTTTTTTTTTATACTTCTGTTTATGAAGTTTGCTTGAAATTTTGTCAGTATACCTAATTTACTTATAATTTTAACTTCATGTTCTACCTTACCTGGAAAATTATATCACTCCTGCTTTTGTACTAGATGTTATAGGATCCTGCTGCTTTTAGTAGTGATTTACTTTCTTTTTTTTTGCATAATTCTGTTAATTTTTATAATTAGTTTACTTCCAGTTTATTGTTCTCTTGTACTTTTAAGTGTTCTACTTGTGTTTAAAATCAAGTACTCATTTAATATGTTTATACAGTATGTATAACAGAGTAACTACCCACAGATACTGTGAAAGAGTAGTAGCTGCTAAAAGATGTGAAAGGTGAAAAATAAAAAATTTGTTTGAGATTTTAGTTATGTTGTTACTTCTTTACCCAATAAAAAATTATTATTAATTGTAATTATTTTATGATTATTATATCTTGAAAATTTTTTTGAAGAAGAAGCAGTGTGTAATTAGATCCTAAATAATCTTGTGGAAATTCCTCTGGAATTGCAATTTTAGTGTAATTATGAAAGTGAGACTTTATCATTTTTAAAAAGTTTTATCACCTTTTGTCATTCTAATTAGTGAATGGTGTTAAAAATATGTATTTGTTTCCATTCTTATACTTACTTTTGTTTCTGTAGACTGAGAAGCAAACTGGAATGAGCCTCTGAGGTTGCCATTCTGTCATCAGACATCTCTCCTATAAAAAATTATTTGATTTTTCATGAAGTACCAAATATTGTAAAATAAGCTTAAAGTTGTTAAAGAAAATGTACTTATAACAATCAATTTACTACCACTCTAGTGATTTTTCGGTGGAGTAGTAGAATTATTTCTTTCAAAAGTTCTAGATCCAAATTCCAATCAAGATAGACAATTTTTTCATACATTACAAATATATCATATCATAGTCCCATACACGAGCCTTAGAGCATATGTGATGAATTAATATTGTTAAAAAATGAATAATGAAGTTAGGAAAGCAACTAGTTAGTGAGAAGTTTTATTTGGAGTAAAACCATTAGCTTGTGATTACTGGATACATATATAGATATTAAACTTTCTACCATTATAATAAATTTTATTTTTTGTCATTGATATACTATATATTTTCCCAGACTGTTTAGTAAAGTTCCACATTCAGTATGTTTGTTCAATATCTGACATTTGCAAGTGATTTTTTTATTTCTATATTAAAAAAATTATATTTGCATTTATCATCTTTGAATTTTTTAGTTATTATGAAATTAAAACAAAATGTTTCAATTATTTCTAAGTTTTCATAGATAATATTTAAATTTCAGTAAGTCTTAATATAACATTTTTAACCATGGTAATATTTTGTTAACGGAATAAAAACTGATCTATTAAAATAATTTCTATTTCAGTAATTATGTTGAATATGAACTTTTTTGGAACAATGGCTGGATATCAATCATGATAATATCTTTATATACTCATAAAGTTGATTTTTTTTTTTTCTTTTTACTAGAATTATTATTTCTAAATCCTTATTGATTTACCACATTCCTTACAATGAAAAGTGAAGCCTGGCTTCACAATATGATGAACTGTCAATGTAATAAAAAAATGCAAAATGTATTTATTAATATGCAAATGTAAAAAACTATAATTTAAGTTTTGAAAAGGAATTTATTTTTATTAAGAAAAACTTGCACTTGTATAAATTTTAATTGAAAGTGGATTATTTAATGGACTACTCTAATATTATCTACTATATTTTTCCTGTTATCATTATTTTCTTATAGTTTTTTAAAGAATAATTTTGAATGGTATCAACTGCTATGATCATCAGCTACTAATAAGAAAGAACCAACAGTATATAGTGAACGTGTACCTTATGTTATTTAACTTGTATGATCTATGAGAACTTGATTTTTTTATAATAGCTTTAGCCCTTAGCATTTTATCTTTGCACTCTTTATTACCAAGAATCTACTCCTCAGGTGTTCCTAAAGAGTATGGTAAAATGATCAGGTCGTAAGCAATCAACTTAACTATCTTATTTAGGATCCTTTAAATCTATTTTTTTATTAATAAAACAAGACATTACATGCTCCATTGCTAATCATTCTATGAAGCAAATTCCAAGGGTTGCAGATATGATTTCTAGGTTTGGTTGTCCAAGCTGAATTTTATTCCCAGACAGTACTTGCATGCCAGAACTCTTATTCAGATAGTCTTTGTGAACAAAAAACAAAACCAAAACTTTTTACAGTTTCCATCTGCACTATTCAATTTTGCTAGACATCAGTGAAGTAATATATTTAGCAAATCTTATTAGGTACACATTTTTCAGACTTTTTAACCAAAACACGCCTTCGTTCAACTGCTATCTTATATTTACCTTCTTAGTAAAAATTGATAATTATCTTAAGAAATTATAATGTTTCTTACTGAATAGCTATGAAATTTATTACTTCACAATTTATTCTTCCAGATCATAATTTCTTTAGCTGTATCCACTCTGTCTATAACTTTCAAATTTTTGTAGAAAATAAACAATCTTAAAAATCATGATGTAATAAAATAAAATATAAAATAATAAACTAAGTGGATATTTCATGTAGTAGGCAGCTTGTTGGTTTCTCATATAATTTATTACAGACACAATTCCCAACATGGATCTAGCATTTTTTTCAACTTATTATCACATGAAAATAAAAATTGATATGATAAATGATAAATTGATATCACTGATATGATAAAGATGGCTGAAAGGTTTTTCTGAACTTTCCCAACATTTGTATAGAACTTGAAACTAATTCCTTCATGAATAACAAAGAATAAAATAATTTTTAGCTTTATAAAAAATATCTTTCCTTATTAAATGAAAAATAATTTAAAAATTTCTAAAGAAGTTGTTAGTAAGTAAAAAATTATAAATATTGGTAAAACTCAGCAAATTGCTAAAAGTACTCTCCTATATGGTGATATACAGTTAAAAATATCTCAACAATATTTTAGGCAGTTTAAAAAAAAATTAATGTTTAAATTTATCCTCTCTCTATGCTAAAAGATTAAACATATTCCCATTCCAACATCTTATTTAGAGAAAATTAAAAAAAATCAAATCATTCCAAATGCACAAGCTGCCTCCCAAGTTTTATAATTGCAAATAAAACTATTCCTGTGACATAAAGGTAAAAAGAACTCAACAGTTAAACATATGCATAACATACATACACACAACATATTCATAAATAACCAACATTTAGTATGTTTCTCAACAAGAGTGATCTCAAAAATCAGTGAAATATAAAAATCCAGTTGGAGTCAATAATTTAACTTTATATATTCAAAATGGAGGCCAAACAGTGTATATAGCAAGCTGGCTTTTAGAACATTTGGTTGATTCCCAGCAAAGTTCTGGAATTTTTTCATTTATGCAAATACATGTCCAAGGTATTATAGTAAACAATAAATAAAGTAAAGGTTTCTGTAATTGGGTATATGCCTTTGTAACTACTGTTTGAATAAATAAATATTTAATTTTATAAGAATTATTAGAATTTTTTTTAAATTTTTCTGGTTGATAGCAAAGGATATGTGATATTTCTCTTCTTTTATTTAAGATAGAAAGAGAAGTAATCAAATAGAAACATTATGACTTAAAGTTATAATTTTTTTTCATGGACCAAGTTAATTTTTTTAGAATTTATGTTTTATTTATATTAATTTTACTGTTAATTGTTACAATTCAGTTATGTTCATGAAATTTTGCTTAATTGATTGATATTTCTTAATCTTATCATTTACAGCAATTGTATGTTTTTTTATGATTAATGGCTGGATTGCTAACAGATGCTTCATTTTGAAAACAGTTACTTGACTTAAATTTAAAAAAATGTTACGTCATATATATTATGTTTTTTGCAAGCAATGTTATAAAAATTAAATGTCACTACTGAGAATGTTTTTCATTTAACAAAAATAAAGTTTTCTGTTTTTTTTTTTCTTTTTTATTGGTTACAATTGATGATGGCTAATGTATACAAACAATTTTTATTAATTTGTTTGTAAACTTTTATTTTAAGATAAAAAATCTTAAAATTTGTCCATTAAAAATTAATTTTAAACAATTTTTTATTTTTGCCAATTTAGGATTCCTACATGGATAACATATTTTTTAATTACTTCTCTTTGAAAGAATGACAAATAACTATGGTCTATTTATATATGGTCAGATTAAGTTTCATAATCATAAAAATACCAGTTAATAAATTCAGTTGTTTTGGGTTTTACAAAGAAGAATTCTTTTAAGTGACTGAGTGGCTGCTAACTTCTAAAAACAACCAGCATAGAAAAATACACTACTGGAAGAGAACTTTTATTTATACCCTAATGTCTAACATGTGACATTTTGTTTCAAGTTACCAGCGCATTAAACACATGTATACATTTGTTACTAACCAACTACAGAATTTTGTGTTTTAAAGTTTACTGGATTTGTTTTATTTCATTTTAACCTGCCTAAAAACCAGTAAATCCATAATTGACAAATATTCAGTAAAACAGAATGAAATATAAATAACAAAATTATAATACTACTTCTTTCTGTTTTGTTGTAAAATCATTGCACTTTTTATGACAGAACTTTTTGTTGGTAGTCATGTTATTTTACTAAATATATTATAATGTTTTTTTTTTTTTTTTTATTGTAGTACTTGCATAGGAACAAAATGTTATTTCATTGGAGTAGTCTACTATTAATATTAGCAAAAAATTATTTTATAACAAAATTAATGAAATTAAGTTTATTACAATTTTTGAAGTATTCATTCTTATTTCTTATTAATAAATAAATGATTAACTACTTCTTGTGGTCAAAAAAATTTATTTTTTAATTTGAATAGATGTATTTTTATTGTATACTGATTTGTAAAAACTCAAAATTGTTTTAACTTGCAGTGGTACATCCCTTTTTCAGTATATTACAGATGCTATTACATCTGTAAAAAAACTGTCAAATTTAATTATAAAATTAATATCATTTTACCACCGAAATGTGCATGATTTTTGCAGTGTAGTTGTTTTGTGTGTGCGTGAAATTTTAATGTTTATCATTGTTGTCATCGTTATTGTTTGTCATGTTATGGATACAAAAAGGTACTAAAATACTTATTACTTTTAATTTTTGTTATGTGCATGATGTTAGTGAAATGTGTTATGTATTGATAAGTAATTAGTATAAAAAATTTTAGTGTAAAAGTCAAGCATGATAAATGCAAGAAGACTCATATGTAAATCAATTTGCATGAAAATATATTTATTACTTAGATCATTGAATTCTCCCATAACTGTAGAGTGTATGCAATTCACTACTGTTACTTGACAGAAGATTTTACATTGTGTTACTCTTCATTATCTGGAAAGTTATTTTTCATAATTGGGTCACATATAACACATCTGAGATATAAATAGCAATAAAATGTGTTATTTTCTGTGAGAGTTATGATGTTCATTGTGTGGCTAGACCCTGTAATAAACACTGTAAAAGTGCTACTTGTAGGGCTGAATATCAACCGTATATTGAAGGGTTTAGTTTGCTGATATGCAAAGATACAGTTTAGTGAAGGAAGCAGAAAAGATCTTTCTAATAAGACTGGCATGGGGTGACTTTTATACTTGGGACTGGTTATACAACTCTCAGAAGTGATTGTTGCTCACATCAGGTCATTTAAAACCATTATGGTTGTGATGCCTTAATAAATCCGAAACTGAAGTATTTTTTAAAAAAAAAGAGATTTTTCCCAGTTTTAGAAGACAGTACTGATGTTTATCAATGAAAGAATGAACATGATGATATCTTTTGTTTTTACGATTTATATTTTTAACACATTCTTGATAAACTTAATGAACTTCAAAATCATATGTATTCTATCTGATTATTGGTCTTATTAACCATGACTTTGACATCAAATTAAAGTAATTATATTTAACTTCAACAAAGCATTTCCCAGAAAATTTGAATGGTATTATTTATACATAAAAACATACATAATGAAAAATAGTTTTATAGAGTATGATAAGAACATTTTTAAACTTATCTCACATCGTATCACAAGATAGTAAACATTTTAATAAATATTTATATATTTTTAAATGAAATACTGTATATAACTTTTTCTTTCATGGATAATAACTATTTTTTACATTTTCAGTTATCATAATTTGAAGTGGATGGTTCAGTAAAATCTTGCACTGAACTATTTTTATAAAATAGGATTCAGCTGACCAAGTTTAGGTTTGGTCATTTATGTATGAGTATTTCGTTTACTTGCAGGTGATCAGCTGAAAATTCTATAATTGTTTCTTTTGTTTTAATTTTATTTACTGCACATCAATACATTAAATTTGTTTATTAATTATGTTAATAAAGTTATCCAAATTCCTAATTTAAGGCAATGTTCATGCAACTTTTTTTTTTATTTCTTTTAAAAAAGTTTCTTTATTTTTCACATTACACTAACAGATGTAGTATTAGAATCACATAATTTCATTTCATTAATTGCAATTAAATAGAATTCATGTAAAAAAAGGAATTAACATTGTTTCTTCACTTCAATTCAAAAAATATTCTAGTGTATTGTTTAAAAATTATATTTTAACCCACTTCATTTAAATTTCCATTAAAAACGAGTAAATTGATAAACTTAACAATCTGGTGAGTATATTTCTTAAATCTTGAATCTTCTTTTTTCTACTGATCTTTTTTTCTGTAATTTACAAGATAAAATAAAAACATCCATCTTAAAACCTTTTTATTCTAATTTCTAACTGACATTTATTTCAATTAAAGCTTACTTCTGAGCTAAAAAAAATAATTACAAATTAACTACCTTAATTTGTTTAATATTTTCATTGTTATAGTTATTTATTTATTTTTTTTTAATCCTATACAGGCAGATAGTTTTGTACACAGATATTACTATATTTTTAATTATAATCTTATTAGATTATAATTACTTAATTAAGACTTTCTTGAAGGCTTAAATGATTGATTTTCAAAATGGCAAATGTAGGTAATATGCAAAATGTTTTTTTAAAATGTTTCCAGCATATTTTATTCCTTGTAATTTCATCCCAAATGAGGTACTTGTGTAAATAATAATTTACACTCTACTACTCACATGATTTCATGTGTAAAAAGGGCTATAATGAAAAAAGAATCATGATTTTATGTGTAAAAAGAATTATAATGAAAAAATAATTATATATTTATTTTCTGTCATGGTTCTTTAATTTTATTTCCTCAAGAGATCATTCATACAAAATTAAGTATTAGTGTTGAAAATCTACTGTTATGTCATGGTTTTTATATGAAATTCACACGTCTGTGTTTAATTCATATTATTTTATTTTAAAAATTTATAAGCTTCCTATCTGTTAGCCATTTCTCAGTTACATGTACAGTACATAAAAAAATTTTAGCTTTTTTCCATTCATTTTACTGTTAGGAGTTACCTTAGTTACACCATTATTTGTGAAATATTAAAAAATTATTAACTAATTTATGTATGTAATATTATACCAACAACATGTAACAAGTTTTACAATGCTGTTTACTAAATAATTTAAACATTTTATAGCAATCTAAATAATATAGATATTTATATGAAGTAGTTTCTTTTAACTTGCCAAGTGACAGAAAAATGCAGGAAATTACTTTACTTCAGTCATTTCCAGATTAAAATCATTTTTGGTTAAAACTGTAATTAAAGATAATAAATTAACTAATTTTAAGGGTTCAGTATTTCATTTATAAATTATTTTATGGGTTTAATAACTTTAAATTATGAACCATGAATTATACAGCACGAGAGTATTTTTTAAAATTTTATTTATTATTTTTGTGTCTTTTGCTTTGACGTTGCGATAGATTACATTCTTGAACAGAAAACACAAATTTTATACCATAATTATACTGAAAATATAAGTTTTACACAATTATTATTTTTCTTACTTTTCTTTATCTTAAAGAGACGATATATTTTCTGTAGTAGCTGATAACATTAGTATCATAATGATTTAGACTTAAGACTCTTAATGCCAAATTGTTTAAACATTTTATTTATTCTCTTTTTTTATGAACTATGTTTGCTTTATATTTTAGTTTCATGCAAATAGTTTTGCATTTGATTGTACTATTTGAAAATATTATATACATCAATGATATCACTAAAAATAATCACAAATGCAGCGGGAGGGAAAGTACACTTTGCAATAATAATTATTATTACTAATACTTCTATGTATTTCATCATGTATACAAGAGTATCAAATCTATATATAATCATGTTTCATTCATATGTATACATATATTTCTGATGTTTACTGAACAAATTGTACTACAACCACCCCTTTTTTTGGGATATCTATCTATTTTAATGTTATCCATAACATATGTAAATATAATTTATGTTGTATAATGTTCATTAAAACACAGATAGGTGTAATTTCATATTTTTTTCTGTTTGATATATCCAGTTAAAATAATGAATGATTGTATGTTCATTTCTAGTACCACAATACTTTTTCAAATTTTCAACATTTAGATTACTTTTTTTAATCATTTTGCACCAGTCTCAAAGTGCAAAAAATAAATGCAGAAGGAAATCCTGATAAAATTAAAGTTCTTAAGTATTTTTAGATTTTTTATCTACTTCTTTTTTGTATATGTAAAAATTATACATTAAAATAGTATATATTAATTTATAAATTAATATTAATGAGGTTACAATTAAATATCACAAAAATTCTTTTAAGGTGAGTTCTTATTCATTTTTTATTTCATAATCTTGGTATATGTAACCCACAAATCATTTGTTATTAATAATTTATAATTTTTTTTTTCATTTACATCAACATGTTTAGATAAATTTAATAAAAATACGGATGTAAAAACCACATATATGATAAAACTAAATAAATACATTGGTTGTTGACTGTTTAATAAAATACATCCATCAGAATCGGTTATCAATGTATACATTACCATAACTGTTGGAAATCTGGGGTATAATATCTGTATTTAAAACCTAAGTTGATGAATATATAATGTTTATTAAAACAATCTGATGTTGACACCTCATGACTTCCTTTTACACCTATTAAAATACTTCACACATTTTTTTTTAAAATGAAAGGTCATAAAATTTTATTTTATTAATAATTTCTGATAATTTTTCTTTTTTTTTGTACTTATTGAATTATTATTTATTGTAAAAAGTTTTTTTGCAATCAGAAGTTAATAATTATTAATAAATCTATATATTTAAATTTAAAAAAAAAAGTTAACAAAAAGGAAAAAAAGATGAAACGGATTTGAACCATTGTGCCTTCCCCTTGTAAAATCCAAATATTTCATTAATTAGAATTTTATTTGGCTATAACTCAGGAACCAATAAAAATAAGTACCACCTGATATATAGTTGAAAACCTGAAGGCTTATTACTGCAATTAAGAAAATGTCCAAAATCCAGATTTTTTTTGGATTTTGGGCTTTTTAGACACTTTTGGCCCAGTCGATTGCAATCAAAAGGGGAAATTCACAACTAGATTTTACAACAGTCCTAAATCCATTATTTCAACATCCTACGGCAAATCGTTTTTGAGTTATGCGAGATACATACGGACGTACATATAGACGTCACGCCGAAACTAGTCAAAATGGAACAGTGATGGTCAAAATGGATATTTCCGTTGAAATCTGAAAATCGAAATTTTTCGCGATCGCAATACTTCCTTTACTTCGTATAAGGAAGTAAGAAGTAAATGAGTTAGAGCCAAAAAAAAAAAACATAATATTACATTTGTTTAAGGTGGGGAATATTTTTTTTTAATTCTAAAAATATTCATTGATAGGTTAAGGTTTAATTCGATTTTCTCAAAATTTAACACCTCGTCTAATAAAAGGTAAACAAGAACGTACAAATTTTCAAAAAGCTTTTCTTTTTGAAAATTTAGGAAATTATAATTTTGGAAAATTGTAGACAGTTTTTGGTAGGCCTATATAATATGATATACAAAATACCAAAAAAATTTAAAAATAAATATTAGAATCAAAGGGAGATAGAGCAAATGGACAAAAAAAAATACATAGATTTATAATCCAATTTTAAAAGCTAGGGACTGATTATTTTGAAAAAAGTTTTTTTGATTTATTTATGCAATTTAGGTATAAAATCTGCCAAAGAAAATTTTTTCTAAAGTCTCTCTGAAGAAAATCGAAATTGATTTTTTCGCGATATTCCCAATCCCCTAAGAGAATTATGAGAAAAAATTAACATGATCAATATCTCACATTCAGAATTTCTTGAGCCAAAATTTTTAGAAAATCGGTTCAGTCAATCTGAGATATAAGGCCAAAAGCATGTGACACAAATTCCTAAATACGAACACACATATACATCCGTACATAAATATGTTTTTTTTTTGTGTAGATGAACTAGATGGACCCTAAAACATAAGATTTGACATACCAGTTACCCTATTTTGATACGATTATCATACTTTTCTTTTCAATATAGCTATTCTAGCTATATTTGCTGGGAAAATAATACATAAGCAAGAGCTATATAGTCATAAAGTAAAGCGAAATTTTAAAAAAAACCGTTTACTTTTGTTTCCACTTAAAAAATTATGCTTATTTTTCAATATATCCTTCTCTCCTTGTATGCAGTTCAGTCTATTTTTCAACAAGCATTAAATTTCCTTCTTGGAGCCAAATCAGGATTGTACGACCGATAATCCAGCAGTTTAAAACTGAAATCTTGAAGGCAAAAATTGGTTATTATGGGTGTATGAGGACATGAAACAAAATCAAGCCTTTTGAAAATTTACACACTTTTCTGATTTGTTTTTACCTTCAGTGATAGCAGTGACACAGTATTTTTCACTTTTCACGGTTTCACCCCCTTAGGCGTGAACTAAATAAAAACTGATCTTACATACCGCAGAATATTGTCATAATTAACTTTCAAGCTGATGACTTAATTTTCATTTGTTCATCGTACGCAAAAATTCTAATATTTTTAACCGAACCATTCAAGGATCTTTGCTCCACTCAAACAACTCTTCATATCATTAAAACTAATTTACCAATCCCTTCTGGTTTCATATCTTCTGAAATGAGAAGCACTGCATTAATTTCCCTTAGTGCAATCGAACAAAGGAGCACTCATCTTAAATTAATTTTTAACACAAACAAACAGCTAAAAATGAAACGATACTTCAAATCAACAGATTCTAAATTATAATTTTCAACTAATATTAAAGAATCAGATGTTTCACCAAATCGATGTGGACACCATATGACTTCCTTGTACACAATTAAATTACATGTACACGTACATAAAATTTTATTTCGCTAACAACTTCTGATTTTTTTACATTTCTTTTTTTATTGAATATTTTTTATTGTAAAAGTTTTTTTTTACAATCATGGACTAATAATTATTAAATCAATATATTTAAATTAAAAAAAGAAAAGTTAGAAAAAAAATTTAAAAAAAGTTAAAAAAAAACCAAAAGATGAACTGATTCGAAACAATGTGCCTTCCCTTTAAGATCCAAGTATTTCATTAATTAAAATTTTAATTTTAATCTCAATTGCATTCAAAAAGGGAGGTGCACAACTAGATGTTAGAACAGTGCAAAATCCAAAATTTTAACATCCTACTCCTAATCGTTTTTGTGTTATACATGATAGATACGTACGTACAGACGTCACACCAAATCTAGTCAGAATGGATATTTCCGTTGAAATGTAAAAACCGAAATGTTTCGCGATCACAATACTTCCTTTACTTCGTACAAGGAAGTAAAAAGTATCCAAATTGATTTAGTTATTCTCTTCTGCAATTACATGCTGATAAAGATGGAAAATAACACCAAAGTTAAACTATGACAACCTGCTAAATTTGAAATAAGTTAAATTTGTTTGACAATTTCTTGAACTTAACTCTGTCTAAATATTTACAACATTCACAAAAGCCTTACCCTTCATAAAACCTTTAAATACTATCTAAACATAATGTATATATTTTTATAACTTCAGCGTTTTTATTTCTAGTTACAAATAAATCACATTGTGAACGTGTACTGATTGAATTATTTTGACTTTAAATAAATTTACAAAGCAAGATAAATGTAATAGATGATATTGGATGATGGATTACTGAGCCAAAAAAAAAATTGAACATGTTTAAAAATGAAATAATATTGAGATAAGAATCATTATAAACAAAAATTATTTAATACATCATACAATATAGTATAGTATTCTTTCTTCTGTACATTCTATTTTTACCATTATATTTCAAACAAAATCAAGCTTACTCTATATTTTTTACTGCATGCTACATAAGTCTGCTTTCAGAATAATTAGATCTGATAATATTTTGCAATTAGGATTTGACACTTTTTTTTTAAATCATGGATATTAAGTAATAAAAAAACTATTTCTTGTTTTAATTGTATTTTATCATCTATTTAGAAATAAGTTCTGTGTAGTATTATTTGTTGATTTATGTTTATGTATGTGTGGAATTGTAAAACATTATCTGATATATTCTGTAGATATAATGTGAATAATTTCTACTTAATTCTAGCATTTATAATTTGTTGTATATACCCCTCCAATGAATGTTTAATATGCATATCTGTGCACAGAATACTATTTAAAAATACTGTTAATCCTGTATTACATTAAATGTTTTAACTTACAGTGCTTTAGTACTTCAAGACTATCCTGCTTCTGCAGCTGCTTTTTATTTCAATAAATAACCTATTACTTTATATATACCATTACCTCACTGTAGTAGATTAAATCTTAATGTTTAGTCTTTATGTGTAGTTCATTAATATTATTTTAAGTGAAATGATTGTTTTTATCAAAAATACTTTCAACGTGAGAGACAAATTATTGATAGTTTTAATTGATGGCTATATATTAATATCTGACCTCACCAACAACTTTGGTGAAATCTTGGTTCTTAATATGCTGATATATACACACACACACACACACACACACATATATATATATATATATATATATATGGAGTAATATAATGCAAAGTCATCAATTGAATAAATAAATTTAGCAGAAGCCACCATTTCAATTTTTTTCAATTCACATGAAAAACTAAGTTATATATTTTAGGAACTGTATGACGTAGATATAATTTTAAGGATTCATAATTTTACTGAGTGGAGGCAGAATATTTAATTTGTTGATTCTCACAAAAATTTACCCAAAAATTTGCAATCAAAACTATTAAAAAAATACACTTAACCAAAATTTATATAATTTACACACACATTATTTTGAAGACTTCTGGACATTAATTTCTACAAGATATAATTTAAATAATACCAATTTAAACAACTTAAATATGCAAAAACATTACTTACACATTTATCCATGTACGATTAAACAAAAAGTAGCATTTAAAACAAAGGAAATTAGGTTCTTGGGAAACACTACTTCACTAACAGAAGACATACTAAGCTTGAACTGAAAATATAATACTGAAGCTAATTCCAACAATCACTGTCATATAAAATAAAAGTCCAGATTTACTCACTGCACAATACATATAATTAAATAAATAATGAAATAAAACTTTTCAATAAACTGAAACAAAAAGCAATCACACCCAATACACCCTACACCAGCGGTTCCCAACCTTTTCAGAGTCGCAGCACCCTTTTTCAATTAAAATTTTTTCATGACACCCTACCCTAAGTAAAAGTATGACTACTCATAAGTAAGAAATAAAAATAAATAAAACTCAAGTATTTTCGTTATTTTTTTTTACTTTATTAATATTAAATTAAAATGTATTAAATTATAAATGTCTTGGTTCAATTAATTATGAATACTTCACAGCACCCCTGTGAAGAAGCCGCAGCTCCCTGGGGCACCACGGCACACAGTTCGGGAATCACCGCCCTACACCATATTATTACTTGTGTATATTATTTCTGTAATAATAATAATAATAATAATATAATATTATACTAACATATCACATTAATACACCACCCATACTTCTGTACATAGGAAAAATAAGACAATGCCACAAAATCCACACATTCATCTACAAATTACATACTGGTTCACATTTCACTGCAGAATATAAAGTCAAATTATCCAAAATAGATTACAAATACACTTTAAAGTACTGTATTTAAAATATCCTCTCAACTGACTCACTTGTTCACAATAGTTTTAATTACTGTACACAGCATGAACATTTTACTTTCTTAAATATGTTTACAATACCTAAAACACATACCTTTGTCCAGCAGCTACTATGCAGGAGAACACTACAATAAAACGTATGACACAGAGTAATGATTACTCAGTCACATTTGTAAACATGTTGCAAAAATACAAAACAAGATCAAAATCACACCTAGTGACAGAAAATATATAACAATAATGTATAGCAAACAATACTAATACAGCTGCCAATATTTTCAAGACAGAAGGAAACTGTGTCGCTTTCAAAGCAACATACAAAATGCACAAGAATTGAACTGGATTTCTATGTAACAGCACATAGAAATCCAGGAATATACTAATTAAATTGCAATTATGTACTAAAGTCTACATGAAACAAGTTGATGTCCTTCCACCCATAGATAATAGAAACAAATATATACAATAAAAGAATTTGTAAATCACTACAAAGAAATAAGTCATTCATATAGACACTAAACAACATGCAAATTTTATACACCACACACAAAAATCTAGATCTCAACAAACTTGAACAAATAAAATTTTAAGCATGCTTCATACGAAAAAAAAACATTTTAAGCAAGCAACATATGATAGAATATATTATTCAGTTACATGCTGAAAGAGTTTCCTAATCCTTCTTAACCCTGCTGTTCTGTTCTGCTGAAAGAGTCTTTGTTCTGTTATTTCTTTTCCGCTGCAGATTTTACTTTAGGTTTTTAGGACTTCATTACTTTTACTTTGAAGGATTTAGCATCATGATTGTTTTTAATTTTTTTTTATTATTGCCCTTTTTTTTGTTTTGTATTAATGTACTGTTCAGATCAACATGACCCAATGCATATTTTATATTATATTATGTAGTTTTACCAAATGTGAATGAGGTTAGTTGGGGATATGTGGTTGTGTGTATATATTATGTCCCTATTTGTTTGGAAGTTTGACATGTCTGAACTTGCATGTGTTACATCATCATCAATTATGGCTTTATTCAAATAAAACAAATGATTCATAAAAAAAAAGAAGTATTATGTAACTGAATGTGATAGCAAATTTTTCATGACTGTAATTATGCAAGTTTCAACATGAATTTTTGCCACATATGGACATGTCATTTGCACACATAACAAGCACGGTATAATAAATAATTTAGTCTCTTTAGTCTTAGTCTCATTAGTATTGCAAATAAAATAGAACAGGGCAAA
Source organism: Lycorma delicatula (assembly GCF_047948215.1). NCBI lineage: Eukaryota > Metazoa > Arthropoda > Insecta > Hemiptera > Fulgoridae > Lycorma > Lycorma delicatula. The sequence continues at coordinate 132,655,092 of NC_134457.1, read as the reverse complement.
ATTCAAGAAAACATAGCAGTTTCTGACAGGAAAAAAGTCTCAGAGATTGAAAATCATATAAGTGCTGAGCGTGGTGATATGATGACTCTGATGAGGAGAGTGAAGCAAGACAAAGAATTTCTGCAGCAAGCACAAGTATACTTTCTAAGGATGGAAAAAAAATTCAGTGGAAGATGGAGCCTCCACAACAACAAAGATGAACTGCCCAAAACATTATGAAAAATGTACTCCATGTCATGAGATATGCTTCTTCCAGGGTAGCATACTTGATGAGTTCATTTCATCTTATTTTCATTTCTATTGAAAATGAAATGATAACATTGAGGAGTCTCGAGTTTATGGAGAAAAATGAATGAATTTTAGATAACATTGCATTTCAGGCATACTGTGAATTATTGTTACTAGCAGAGTTTATAAATCTCACAGGGAATCATCAAAAAACTAATAGGATCCAGATACTGGTCATCTCATATTCCGATAATAATTGATGAAAAATTGATTTTTGTGGCCATTGCCCTTTCAAAGAATATATTCCCAGCAAACCTGCAAAATATGGAATAAAGTTATGGACATTATATGATAGCAGTACTTCTTACACACTGAAATTACAGGTTTATAGAGGAAAAGAATTAGTTGGTTAGCCATAGAAGAATCAGGGAACAAGAGTTGTGTGAGAATTGCTTAGCGACCTAAGAAATTAAAATAGATAACTAATTTACATCTTAAAATTTAGGGCAGCTTCTAAGACATAAAATAACTATGCTTGGTACCATAAGAAAAAATAGGAAATTGCTGGTGCAATTGACAAATAAAAACACAGCTCATCTTTCTTTTTTGCTAATAACACAAAGTAGTGAACTTTGTTCCAAAAAAGAACAAAAGTGTTGTACTTATGAGTATTTTACGTAATGGAGAGGAGATAAACATGAGAACTAGCAAAAAACCACAAATCATTTTAGATTACAACACTACTAAAGGTGCTGTAGATATGCTCGACCAACTCGTAGCCATATACTATTGCAAACAGAAAACTTACCGGTAGCCAGTAACAATTTTTTATAACATACTTGACATGTACAGTTCATCATATGTTCTTAGGACATCGGTCAATCCAAACTACAATAAAAATTCACTAACTAAAAGAAGATTTTGTTTACAAGAATTGGGGAAATCACTTACTACACCATACATAAAATCAAGAAAATACATGTTTACAACATTGTGAAAGTAACGCAAGGAGAAGATAAAACTGCCTCTCCCAGGGACTTTTGGAAAAGAAGTTAAGGAACAAAACATGCATGATACAAGTTTTGTCCTTTTAAAAATGATAATAAAACAAACATTATTTGTTCTAAATGTAATAAATGTTTTTTGAGAGCAACATGTGACTTACTATTGTCTTAACTGTAAATAGAAATAATTTTGTATGTTTGCATTATATTTATATATTGGAGTAATTTCAAGTGAAAATTTCTTATTATAGCATATTTTTCATTTGATAAATGTTTTTATCCATAACATTTAATCTTTTAATTTTATTTTTCAACATTCATTTAATGTATAAAACATTGTGTTTCAAAATTTGTAAAGTGTAGAACAGTAGTCTATTCAAGTAAATATGTATTTGTATTTTTTATTGATTTCATTAGCCAATTAATTGATATTTTGTTTCATAAATGCACAAATATTATTATTTACTGAACTGTATAATATTAACATCAAATAATTTTAACCAAAGAAATTATTAGTTTTATACACAATACAAATAATTTCATAAAAAGTACTACACTGGTCATATTGATCTGAACAGTATTTTAATACAGTATGTAAATGCAGTTATACATGGTGTGTAAATTCAGTTATACATAGTATGTAGATGCAAACAGAACAGCAGGGTTAATCAGATACCACATAAAAATGCTGCTGGAAACTCCACTGAAGAAGGTTCTGATAATAAGTTCTGAATGGTTCTTTGAAAGAAAACTTTCCAGTTATTTGAAACTGAATCTTTTACAATTTTTAAAGGTATTAAATTATTGTGTTTTGACATATTATTGTGTATTGTTAAATTAAAAAGTACTAGAGTTTATTCCTGTTTGACATTCAGTCAATTAATTCTGAAGAATTGGTGTTTTTAAAATTAACATATGTTTTTCTTCTAGTAACAAAAGAAGATCATAAATGAAGGGTCACTATCTTTTACACAGCAGAATAGAAAATGTGTATCTAGCTTATACTCTACCTTACATGTATTTTTGTATATAACATAGTTATTTTTTTCAATACTTAAGTGAGCAAATTTATTCATTAATATAACCTTCTTAAGTATTTCATCTTATACTGGATAGTACAAAGTATCCTTAGTGAAATAGATTTGTTTTTAAATTTGTAGACTATTTAAAGTAATTTAAAACTATCAAAAACTTTATTTTAGATTTATGATAAAAAGTAATATGTTTATAGAAGGGCAAGTGAGAAATTATCTGCACGTTTTGTTCCACAATTTATTTGCACAAAGGTTTAACGTATACATCATTTTTCTACATAGTCACCTCCCTTGTTAATGCACTTGGTCCAGTGGTCTACAAGCTTCCACGAAGAAGGTTTTCGGTTGGTCACGAAGACACTTTAATACCGCTGCTTCCTGCATGTCTAAGTCTGTGTAAAATCAACGACCTCGCAAAGCATCCTTGGGCGACCCAGACAGATGAATGTCAGACTGAGCTAGATATGGGCTGTAGGGAGATATTCCAATACCTCAAAATTAAACTTGATAGTTTGAATGGTGTGGTGAGTTGTATGGACAGGTTTTTTAATGCAATAACACTTTCCTCAACAGTAGACCTCGGTATTTGTCATAGATTGCTGGTTTTAGCTTGTTTTCCAACATTTCTGTAACTCATGCTGTTGATCATAGTCGCTTTTCCATAAGCCTTCCAGAGTAGGCCCTTTCGTATCCCAAATAATGGTTAGCATAATCTTTCCCACTGATTCCCAAATAACGGTTAGCATAATCTTTCCCACTGATGGCTCGGTCTTGAATTTTTTTTCTTTATTCGAGATCCTGGGTGTCTCCACTCCATACTATGGTATTTCAATTCTGGTTCATATTGATGAACCTATGTTTCATCACTGGTGAATATTCTGCTCAAAAATGTGTTGCCTTTCTAGTTGAAGTAATCGGGTAAGCATTCGCAGATGTCAACACGTTTGAGCTTGTGTTCTGTACTAAACTGTCTTGGTACCCATTGCGCACAGACTTTATGGAAGCCAAGCTCATCGTTGATGGTTCGATAGGTAGAACCATGACTGATGTTCAAAGAAGATGCTACTTCATCAATAGTAACTTATCTGTTTGCCAGAACCATCTTTCAAGCTTACTGAATCTTGTCATCCTTGATGGAGGTTGATGAGCATTCTGCTCCTCTTCACGCATCACACTCGTCCACCCATTTTTGAACTTACTGATTCATGAAAAAGCTTGTACATTATAAAGCATTATCTCATGAATGTCTCAATTTCAGCCCCTTTCACACTCTCTGACCATAAAAATCAGATCACTGCTCATTGTTCCTCCCGATGCAAACTACTAGCAGAACAGACATATTTACACTGTAATAGCCAGAAGGCAAATGATGCAGTCATGATCAAATTTCACACTCGTGACCACAGTCTTGCCAACTCTGAGCACTGCTCAGAAGGCAGTATGAGGTGAAAGTGTAGATAATTCTTAACTTGCCCTTGTATATTTGAAATACATTTTTCATTTTGCAGTTTAATATATGACATATCTTTATAATTCTATTTACTTAATTATCATAAATTTCAAATGATCTTTGCCTTGGCCTTGTTAAAAAAATATCATTGAATCTCTTTTGTCTAGCAGTACTATTTAGATGATTACTTACCAAAACTAATTAAATAAGACAATATTTATTTCCTACTCTGCTTTTCTTTCAGATTCACTTTTTTCAGTCTGAATTTTATTTTTAAAATATGATAATTTTTTTAAATAAGTGGGAAAATATGTATTAATCAACACTATTGTTCGATGATTAGCTAATCATGATCGAACTTTATTATATTTTTTAAGAAAAATATTTATTATTTTATTATTATTATTATTCACAGAGAGTTGCTGCTTTATGTATTCCTGTTTATATCATATTGCTTTGTTTTCATTTTTATGAAATTTGTTAATGTTTGTGTTAAAAATCTATTTACAAGAAAATTTTAGTGTTATGGATAAGGTGAGTCGCTCTAATATAAACCATTTTCATTCTATTAAAATATTATTATAATTAAATTTGATTTTATTTTACAAAGGTTTTATATTTTACTGCGCGCTCTCTCTCTCTCTCTCGTATACGTATATATATATATATATATATATATATATATATATATATACGTATATGGGATTATATATTTAATTCCATATACTTATATATATTTTTTTTAAATATATAAGTAAAATATTTAATTTTTTATTATTAACAATTGTTAATTTTTTTAAATAATTATTACAGCTGGATGAATTTCGAGCAGAAATCCAAAGAAGAGATCAAGAGATTCTTGCCATGAGTGCAAAAATGAAAACATTAGAAGAACAACATCAGGATTATCAAAGACATATTGCAGTTCTTAAAGAATCACTCTGTGCCAAGGAAGAACATTATAACATGCTTCAAGCTGATGTCAGTACAGATTTTTATAAGTTCATTATTTCTAGACAATGTAGTTTTTCCTACTGTTACAGAAAATAATTTTAGAAATACTTAAATTAAATACATTTATTTTTTATCAAAGAATTAACTGATTTTTTTAATCTATTACATACTGCAATGAGTTTTCATCAGAACTATTGATAACATTTTACTAGAATTTATTAGTCTTCTTTTTTTAAATTTATTAATATGAAATTATTAATATACTAAGCTAAGCTGTAAGCTAAGCTAAGCTAAGCTATACTAAGCTACGCTGTATTAATAATGTTAAACTAGACAACTAAGCGGAATCGCATAGCGTAGCTTTTGCTACACTAATAATAATAATAAGTGTTCTGCCCAAAGGCAGGTTTTCACATGGCAGCCCTCCATTCTGCTCAATTCTGTGCCATCTATTTCATTTTATAGTAACTTTTTCCCTTTTTATATTGTCTACCATTTTCATTCGTCTCCAACCTCTTGTTTTCCTTCTCAATACAAATCCTTCCAATGCCATCACCAACAGGCAGTCATGTCTCAGCCAGTGTCCCAACCAACTGCATTTTCTTCTTTTTATTATTTCAATAATCACCTTCTCTTCTCCCACTCTACAAAGCACCTCCTCATTCCGAACTCTCTCTGTCCAGCTCCTCCAATCTTTTCCATCCTCCTCCAAACCAACATTTCAAATCTCTCCAATCTTCTCTCCTCTCCCTTCCTAATAGTCCATGTCTCTGCTCCCAGGCATTTGTTCAACTTTATTTCCACCAATCCTAATTGTTGCCCTTTTGGTTGATTTGCTAATTATCATACTTTTTGTCTTCTTTTCAATTATCACTTCCAGGTAACAGTTGAACAGAATCTGTGACATGCAACATCCCTGCCGCATCCCTCTCACAAGTCTGCTTTCCTCCAATAACTCATTCCCAATCTTTATTTTTACCTTCTGTGACAAGTACAGATTTTTTATTAATCGCCTTTCCCTCCAAGTGACTCCTTTATCCTTTAAGATTCTCAGCAATTTATCCCATTCCACCCTGTCAAATGCCTTCTCCAGATCTATGAAGACCACATATAAATCTCTTTGCTTTTCAATATATCTTTCTCCGATCACTCATTAACCCTAATGTATCCCTTGTTCCCTTCCCCTTTCTAAACCCAAACTGCTCTTCCCCAATTGATCTCTCTAGTCTTCCATAAAGTCTCCCAATCAACACTCTTAGTAGTATCTTAGCTGCATGCAATATAAGGCTAACGGTCCTATATTCCTCACATTTCAATGTATTCTTCTTCTTTTTGATTGGGACCATAATAGTAGTCATGAAATCTTCTGGCCAATCACCACTCTCATATATCAAATTGCACAGGCTTGTGATATCTCTAATTCACCTTTCCCCTAAACCTTTCCATAGCTCAGCCATTACTTCATCGACTCCACATGCTTTCCTGTTCTTCATTTCCTTTAAGGCTTTTTCTACCTCTCCCTCCACAATGTAACAACCTTTCTCCTCCTCACACGCTTCTGATTCATCTTCAATTCCTAGGATTTCTGCTTTTTTATCTACTTTGTAAAGTCATTCCACATATCACTTCCATCTACCTTGAACCTTGTTCTTCCCATCAACCACCTCCCCACCTTCTGTCTCTATTAGCATTCTAGTTTTACTTTTTCCCTTTATAAATACCAGTTCTATAACTACTCTATACATCTCTTCAAACTTCCATACCCTCTCCAACTTCTGAATATCTTCACACCTCTCCATCAACCATGTTTGCCGAGCCCTTACCGTCTCTCTCTTCTTAATTAATTATTTAGTTTCCTGTACATCTTCTTACCCTCTTCTGTTCTGACATTCTTCCACTTTCTTCTCTCATCCATTTTATCCAGCATCATCTCTGTAACCCATTCTTTCTTTATTCTCCTAATCTGCTTTTTACCCCCCAGCATCTTTGATGGCATTTATTAGATCCTCCTTCATATATATATCCATCTTGTGTTGTGGATCTGTGTCCTCTTCCCTTCTCTCTCCATTTACCAAATAATTCTCCTTTAGCTTTTCCCCTTTGTTTCCATCTTTCAGTATTTCTCTATTTAACCTTGTGGTCCGAATCTACATCTGCACCTGGATACGCTTTTGAATTTTTTAAACAATTTCTATACCTGTTTTCTATCATAAAGTAGTCTAATTTTATCTGGTACCTCTCTCCATTTATTCTTGGTGTCCATGTGTATTGGCATCTCTTGTGGGCTTGGAATAGCATATTACCAATTACCAAAGAGTTCTCCTTACAGAAATCCATCAATCTTGTCCCTCTTACACTTCTTATACCTAACCCAAAGTCTCCCACAACATTTCCCTCTGATCCTTCCCCTACCACCGCATTCCAATCTCCCATCACTATAATGCAAGCTCTTCTCCTTTCCCCATCTATCAGTTCTTGAATCTTATTATAGCATCCTTCAACCTCCTCATATTGGCTTGTAGGCATATACACTTGTATTATCACTACATCTTCTCCTTTGCCCTTCAATCTCAACAGCAATATTCTTTCATCAACATATCTTATGTGTGTGTGTGTGTGGGGGGGGGGGGGTGTACATCAATATACATTTCATGGTATATCACATAATTCTCAATTAAATCTTTTCTTCATATTCTTTAACTGAGCCAATACTCGTATTTTGTTCTTAGAAACTGATATAATTTTTTGCTCATTTGTTTTTAGTGTTCATTTTTACACTGTATATTACAAGAGGTTGTATCATAGTCTCAAATATTTTCATTTTTGATATTTTAGAAGATGCTATTATAAATTAAGTAACTTTATGGGGAAAAAATTTCTGAGAAAGAGAATGTTCTGATTATATAGAGTGATTTTTTAGTCCAGTTACCCAGTTGTTAATGTCTGGTAATTTTTTTCTAAGAAAGGGAAATTTTGTTTTGTGACAAGACGTTGGTAGCGCTACTCAACCGGTATAGAAACGGTATTGTAAGTTGATTCTCCTTGAGCTGTATAAACTTTTGTGCCGTTTCCGGTCATGTTACGAACAGAAAGTCTTTTACCATAAAACAACGAGTTTTCATTCTTGAACAATATTTGCTACGAAATCGTACGCGAGTGTAAAAGAATCACTTCAAATTAAATTTGTTGGTGTTCCTCCGCCAGAAAAAATGTCAATTTCTAGGCTAGCAAACCGATTTCGAGAGACAGATAGTGTTTGCGACAGAAAACGTAGTGGTCGACCAACTCGCTTGACAGATGACGTTTTAGAAAATGTAAAAACAAGATTGCTCAATTCTCCACGGAAAAGTTTACGAAAACTTTCCACGCAAGTTGGTTTGTCATATTCGAGTGTTCAGAAAGCTGCTAAAAATTTGAAATTGTATCCGTATTGCGTACGAATAGTCCAAGAGCTTCAGCCTCCATATTTAAACAAGCGATTGCAATATTGCCGTTGGTTTAGGTCTCTCGTAAATGATAACGGAATCGAATTTTTAAACACAGTGTTCTTTAGTGATGAAGCTTGGATCCATCTCGATGGTTATGTGAACAGTCAAAACTGTCGAATTAGGGCGGTTGAAAATCGTAACGCTTTACAAGACAAATCTTTGCATCCTGAAAAAATTGGTGTGTGGTGTGCGATTTCTCGTCATCGTATAGTCGGACCCATATTCTTCGAACAGACAGTAAATGGTGAAGTATACCGGAATATTGTGTCCCTTCAGCAAGACGGCGCTACATGTCACAGGTCTCGAGAAACCATGGATTTTCTGCAAGAGTTCTTTGATGATCGAATAACAAGCAAGGGCTTATGGCCTCCAAGGTCCCCAGACCTCACATCTCCTGACTACTTTTTGTGGGGCTATATTAAGTCCGAGGCCTTCAAAAACAATCCTCACACTATTGATGAACTTAAAGTCAATATTGCAGACTTAATCACGAATATTTCCAATGCAACTCTTAAAAAGGTTTCTGCTAATATGCGGAAAAGAGTCCGTTTGTGTATAACCGCAAGGGGTGGGCATTTTGAGCATATTCTTTAACAATTATGTAAGTAATAGTTTTTATTAAATCTCTTTTGTAAGTAACAAATACATTTTTTTATTCCACCTAAATTTCCCTTTCTTAAATTACATTAAAATTGGGTAACAGGACTAAAAAATCACTCTGTACCTTATTGTTCATAGGTGCAAATGGAGTTCTTACTTACATTTATAAGAATAAAAATAACTATCAAAATATAGTTACAGTATAATTTATCAAAATATATGTTGTTGTTTTTACGGTGCTTCTGTACAATCACTAACGAAATATATTATTAAGATAAATGGTAAAAAATACGTTCACTAGAATTTCTAAAAACAGAGGACAAATTTTTGCACCAAAAGGAAAAACCAACTAGAATATAAAGAGACTTCAATGCTTTATTGCAGCGAGTGCAAAATCTCACTCACTCAATTGGGAATAAGAAAAATTATTTAGTCTTTTTTTTTAATATTAAAACATAAATACGGTGTACACTATAATAAGTCATTTAATGTGTTATTTTCAGAATACATTGATATTGAAGTAGTTACTGGTTAAAAATTACTAAAGTCGTGATTTAACCTCAATCACAAAAGCTAAATCCACTGGTTTTAAACTTTTCATGGCCACAATGAATTTTTTATCCATAAAACTTATATAATGCACTTTACAGATTAACTTGTGGAACTATATAGTTTATATATCAAGAGTAATTTCAGTATTAGGTTTAAGACCTAAGGTTAGACCATTAGGTTTAAGAATTATCCACCACTTTTGTTTTAATAAATGTAAAAGCAGAAGTAATTTGCATCTATAGCTGTGTAAAAAAAATTTATTTTTACTTCAAATATTTTTCTGTTACAATAAAATTACGAAATGAAATAAAAATATTTCATTGTTATTCTAAATATCTTGTGAAAAGCAAGGAGGCAAACTTCAGCTTTTCTTACTGAATAAGTTCATATACCATGTTTAATATTAACAAATTTATTTATTAAGTTATAATTGTTGTAGCAATTTATTTTCCAGGTTGAAGAATTACGCCAGAGACTAGAAGAAAAAAATAGATTAATAGAAAAGAAAACACAAGCTGCTATGCAAGCAACTCAAGATCGTAACCGAATCAATAGTGAACTCAATGAATTGAGAGATCATATGGATATTAAAGATAGAAAAATCAACGTGCTCCAAAGAAAAGTAAATTTCTGTTGTCTTTTCCCACTGAAAATACACCATATATCAGTTAAACAACTGAAGAATCTTTCTGTTTGTATGAGTGAGAATCTGTTTATTCTGTGTGTATGTGTGTGTGTGTGTGTGTGTGTCATGTGCAGATGCAAATATATACATTTGTGGTGCGGATTTGAGTACAATATATGCATAAATGTTCTTTTATAATTTATCTTTTTTTTCTTTTCAGTTCTTTTTTAATTATTTAATTTTTATTTTAATATTATTTTCCTGAAAGTAAGCATAATTAAGTGGTTACTAACATGGAACTATAAGTTAAACATATTTAACCATGATAAAAAATCAGTCATCTTTATTATTTATTTAACAAACTTTCTTGCATGACTTATTGAACTAATAATTGTTTGTACTGATTAGCATCTCTCTTTCTCATAAGTGCTTTATCATTTATGTTCTACTTAAAATTTTTATCTGACAAATAATATCAGAGGTATATGTTTTATTTAATTCTTGAAGTTTGCTTTAACTATTTGAACTACCTGTTCAAAGTTATTTAGAAATAAAATAATTAAAATTTAGGGTGCATTAAGGCTAATGTTTTTCAATCAATGCTCACTATTACATAAGTAAGACCTCATTTCTTTTATTCTTACTCATTAATCATCACTCTGTGCTAAAATAATTTGAATGTCTTTTAATGGATTTATCTTTTTGAATACTTTTTGCATGTAAAAAAGTTTATAAACATTATATTACTTTACAAAATCAAATCATTCAGAATTACAGTAACTGAGCTACAAATAAGTTAACGTAAATAAAAAAAGTTACTGGCTTGTAAAATAAATTCTATTATTTATTTAAAATTGAATTATATTTGAGTTTAATTAAAAGATTTGTTACACAATTTTGATGAGTTTTTAGAAAAGAGAGTATAATGGATTAATATTTTTTATACCACTTAAAACAAAAACTTTTTCTAGTACATTAAGGAATAATTCTGTAAAACACCAAACTAAAACAAGTCACTGTTTTAGTAAAAGCATTAATACTGTAGATGTAGAATGAATTTATAAATTTATAATTAACTGGTTATTTTTATAATTATTATTTACTATTGTTTGTTTCATTTTTTTTTTTTTTTAATTTATTTTTATTTATAGTAATTTGTAATTATTATTTACACTTTACGCTGTTATCCCTAAGGTATCTTAATCTTTTATGTTTTTAAAATGTGTTATATTATTTTCTCGCAATATTTCTTTTATTTATTGTTAAAACATTCTGCAATATTTATGTAGAGGAGTTTTGTAGTTGTTTATTTTTGTATTTATTTATTTTGTACAATTTTGTTATAAAAATTATTAATTTCAGTTATTGTTCATATAAATATATTTTATAATATATCTATATTTTTTTTTAGTAGTTATTTATTTGTTTTATTTTTCCTTTTCCCCACACTCATTGTTTTACCTATTTATTTGTTTAATGACTGTGTTTGTGTCTGGTTCAATTTTGTGTTATGGGTGATGTATACCATCTAATTTGTTTGTGTGTACAGGCAAGTATATATTGTATGTGTATTTTTTATTTATCTTATCTAATTTTATGGGTAAAAATACATTTTTATAAAGAAATCAACATAAGACATAAGAAATCAACAGACATAATGAACAATTATTGCTATAAATTAAATTTTGTTAATTTTGATAAGAAATGTAATAAAAAATGATTACAAATTATGTCTGTAAATGAATATTTATATTTTTATATTTATAAATGCAAGATGTTAAACTAATTTTGGTCATTAATATTTTTTTTTTTTTTTTTTCCAAAGTTGTTTATAAGTTTAAACACTTTTTAATTAACTTTCATACTCTCTGCTTATAAAAAATACTTTTCTATTTTTCAAGATCAGATTTTTTATTTCATTAGAACTTATGTAAGTTTAGGAATGCACCTCTGTGTGTGTGTGTGTGCACGCGCGCATGCGCACACTAAAACAATGTAAATCATGTTGAAATTAAGGAAAGAATACTATTCAGAGTATTAATATTTAATTTTTTTTTTCTGATAATTTTTTCATAATAGAAAGCCTTTAATAAATTTTTATTTATGACTAAACATTTATCTATTTATTTTTATATTTATGTATTTACTTTCATTCCTTTTTTAAAGATAAACATTAAATTAAAAGTTTTTATATATTATGTATCATAATTATACCTTTATACAAGGGCATACCTAGCTGGAAGAAGTGGAAGTAATTAATTCCCTCCACTACCCTGAGAATAATTATTAAATTAATAACTAATAAAATGTACACTAAATATAATCAGCCAGAAGATAAATCACTTATGTAAAGTGGTTGTGCATAACTGACAGCTTATTTCTTTCGGCTGCTTATCCATGCTTATCTTTTAGGTATGCCCCTGTTCATGTAGCTTTTCTTTCCGTAGTTTAGAATAGAATTAAGTAACCCTTTAACTGCATTATTTATGTGCCAATTACTTTTTTCCTTTGCAAGAAAGAAAATATTTGCATTTCTTATAAATAAATACTTCTGTTTTCATCAATGAGCTTCAGCATGTTTAATATTATAATTTCTTTCAAAAGGTTTGCTTACTAAAACTATTGTAATCAGCATTCAGTTCTTGTAAATTTATAATGAGCATTTTTAATTATACAGTTTAAAAGAAGGATGTACTTGATAGTCCATTAATTCTTTTCTGATAATTTTTAGGATTTTTATGAATATCATTATGCCAGTGAAATAAAATTATTGTTAAATTCTGAAATAAAGAAAATAGGTTAGAATTTTATATTTATGCATCTGAGGTTTATTAATATGATAACAGGAGAAAATAAAAAGGTAAAGCAAAGAGGATAAAATACTTTAATTATTAAAGTAATTAACATTAATATTAGATACATTATTACATAAATTTGATTACTTTATAAGTTCAATTTTTGTGTTTCAATAGCCAAAATATTGATTGATTTCAACAAAAATGTTGTTGGGTCTACGTAAAGAGCAAACTGCTTATCCTCCTTAAGACCTGAAACATTTCAAGAAGTGGCATCCTAAAAATTACAAGGTATAATAAATATTAGGATAAAAACCCCAAAACCAAATTTAAAAAACTAGTTTTTGTTTATTGATCCTAAAGTTGATAACCGTTCAGTTTCACTCCTTGTGTTGGCATTTTTTGAAAAATATCTTTTTCGTAAAAGGTTATAGCACAATTAGTGCCTCTTGAAAAGAAAGGAATATTTGGAAACATCCTTAACAACATGCTTTACAGATGGTTTTCTTTTAAGTTTATTAGGATGTATTATCTCAACAGTTTCTTTACACTTTCTCCAGAATTGAAATAATTATGTACCCAAGTTCAGTAAGATTCTTGCTTCTTATGAGCAAAACGAGCAATAAGATCTTTTTCATTTATATTATTATTTTTCATTTTCTTTGTTAAAAACTTCCAAAATTCGAAAACTTCCCAAACAAATTTGTATACAGCTTGATTTAAAACACAGTGCTTTTTAAAAACCTGTGCTTTTTAATATTGATGTACAGACTAAACTTGATTGTTACAACATTTGTTGATTATAAAGCTTATGTTATCTCAGTTTAAACTTTTTCCACAATACTTTATTGAAAACACAACAAAAAAGACAAATATTTCCATTGCTACCATTGATGGCATTAAGTAATATTTATTCCTAAAAACAATTCAAAATAAAGGTTGTTTTTTGTGTTTTTGATGAAAAAATTTGACCATTTACTTAAAAATTAATTATTAACAAAAATTATTCAATTCATATTCTAAATGGAATAGTTGTAGTAGTCTCTACCTGAAAAGAGTACATGCAGTTTATGAATTAAAAAACTGAAACGTATTCTTATTCCATGTTTGGAATCCTGGTGCTGATTACAATGTTGAATTGGTTCTTGTGTAAGAACTTGACAGAAATTAAGTATTTATTGTCATAAGTTTATATTGTTTTGGTGAGAGTTACTGAATACAATTCTCAATTTTATTGCTGAATTTTAAGATCATTATGATAACCAACGAGCCAATATAATCATGAATTTACTTTGCATAAATCTCACTTTTATTGTAAAAAAACTACTTAAGAAGTAGATTTTCATTACACAATAAATCTATTTATACATATTTTTAACAGCACTTACCGTTAGTGTTTTATTGTTTTTTTTTACATATGTTTCAAAAACAGTTTGCTAGAACCTTTTCACAGTAGACATTATTACAGTTATATCACTTTTCACTAAAATGTGTTAATTGCTGCATTTTAAAAATGTTATATACTTCATGTAAATTGTAATTAATTACATACTATTGTAATACATATGCTGTCCATTTATAAATATATACATTTATTAGTCTAAACTAGATGAAAGCACTTAAACCATTACTTCTTACTTTAATGTAATGCCTTTTTTGGTTAATGTTATGTTATCCTGAACAATTATGGATGATTTATTTTCATCACACTACCTAACATAAACATTTTTTAAATATAAATTTATACCTAGTCTATTACCTATTTAATATCAGTATTTATAATATATATATATATATATATATATATATATATATATATATATATATATATATATAAATATGCCACCAACTCTCATCCAAATAGAGTATAAGAGAAAATGTTATGCTAAGCATTTCAGTATGTGGCTGTATTTCTATCAGAAACATCCATTACTGACTCAATTTAATTTAGCTAATTGAAAATCTAATCTAATCAAATTATTTAATCTATCTAATTTATCTGATTGGTACTTGGTTATTTTAAGATTTGTTGATCAAATAGAGGGAATCATTGAAGTACCACAAAATTTTTTTGAAAAGATTCTTCAGCAAAAAGTTTCAGTTAATGCAAATTTTTGAGAAATTAATCACTTTATGATAGTGACAAAATATAGAATAAGAAGTGCTTACAAATTTAAATTTTAAATCAAATTTAAATCCCACATTAATACTCTCTAACTACCAGTTAAAGGGTTAATAAATGTTTGTAATCATAGAAATTCTTATGAATGTTTGTTGTTATCTATAATTATGTATTTTAATTAGATAACAGTTGAACAATAATTAAGTAAATCTTGGGTGCAGATTGAAAACTTGGAAGATCTGCTGAAGGAGAAGGATAACCAGGTTGACATGGCAAGAGCAAGGCTCACTGCAATGCAAGCCCACCACTGTTCCAGTGAAGGAGCCCTTTCAAGTCTGGAAGAAGCCATTGGTGATAAAGAGAAGCAAATGAATCAGCTTCGAGAACAACGAGATCGTGCTGAACAAGAAAGGCAGGAAGAACGAGAATTACATGAACGTGATATAGCAGAATACAAATTAAAACTTCATGCAATGGAGAGTGATGTTGAAAAACTAGCTGCTCGTGTTGAAAGGTTACAGGCAGAGAAGGATCGTTTAGAAACCCGCCTTGAAAGTTCACAATCAGAGTTAGGTAAATCTAAAGCAGAGTTAGATAAAGCAGCAAGTGAAGTTGGTCGTAGTGGTGCAGATTGGGAAGCAGCAAAACAACGTTTGGCACGGCTTGAGCTTGAAAATGAGAGATTACGACACGATTTAGAACGATCACAAACAACTTTTGGCCGTAGTACACTGACTACCTCTCAAGAATTGGATAGAATTCAAGAGCGAGCTGAGAAAGCAACTGCAGAACTGAGAAGAGCACAAGCTGAATTACGGGTCACACAAGCCGATAACGATAGGGCTAGAGCTGAAGCTGCTGCACTGCAAGAGAAGGTTGAAAAATCACAAGGAGAGATTTATCGCTTGAAGGCAAAATTAGAGAATGCTCAAGGAGAACAAGAAAGTATGAGGGAAGAGTATGACAGAGCTCAAGCTAGTGTGAATCGATTGCATGTTGAAAGAGATAAAGTTGTTGCTGAATTAGAAAAAGCAAGGGAGGAGCTTGAAAGAACTCAAGCAACTCTTGGTAAAGCACAATTACAACAAGAAAAACTGCAGAACTTATTAGATAAAGCTCAGAGTGAGGTAGACAAGCTTCAAGAAAAGTTAGACAAGTCAACTGGTGAAATAAGAAGGGTGAGTAATCTTTTCTTTTATCTATAAATATTCTAGCATAATATAAAATAATAACAATAAGGATCATGCATTTGTGCATGCCTTTTTTTTAATTTTAATGTAAATATTTTTATTTTTAACAATTGGTTTTTTCATCTTTTCAATTAGTTAAGAGCATTCACATTATATTGTATTAATTTTATAGTTATGTTACTGTAAAATAAATTATACAGTAATCTATAAAATAACTTTTTATGAATTTTTATTTTTTTATATTGTTTGTTGAATAAAAGAGTAACTTTTTAACAAATTATTTTATAATAATTAGATTTTCCCTTTATTTCTTCTTTTAGCTGATGCTGTTTATTGTTAATTTTATGAGTACTTCATCATATATTTTTCATTTTAGATGCAAATGGAAAGAGAAAAACAGAATTATGATTTTGAAAACATCCAATCACAATTAGATAAAGCACTAGGTCAATCAACTCGTTTACAAAAAGAAAAGGAAACTGTACAATTAGAAGCTGATAGGTTAAGAGATAAATATGAAAAAGCTCAGGTAAGTAGAATAATTGTTTTTACTAATCACTTATCTGTGTATTTTTCTGAAATACCATATCATTTGTTCAGTCAGGTATTTAATGTTGTTTGTCTCAATGGTGTTACATTTATTTTAATTTTGCTGTTAAATGGGTGTGTATTTTTTGTTGAAAGAAAGAAAAAAGGAAGAAAGCATTCCATGTTTGCTATAAATTATAATTAACTATAGTTATATGTGCTTTGTGACGTTACATACTTACATTGTTGTTGTGAACACAAAGTTTATGTAATAATTTCTTTTAAAAATCTGTTTTGTTTTCTCCTTGTTTTGACATTGCATGGCAGTGTGTTCTTTTATGATTATGAGCTTTAGTCGGCCATCAGTTAAATATTTATTTTAAAAATAATAACATTATAAAATTACTTACTTACAATATATTCTAAAGAAATTATTATTTTCTTCTAATTCTATATTAAAAAATAATAATAAAATTTAGATTTAAATTTTAAAACATTTAAGTTTAAAACATTTTAAAATTTAAGTTTATTGAACAATTTAATGAGATTTCTTTATTTTAAGTGCAGAATATATATGAATGGTAGACGAACAAATAGAATTTCATGAATATTTTTTCTTAAGTTAAGTTATATGCTTATTAAGCATCAAAAATATTCCTAAAGGAATACATTGTTTAAAAAAGGAAATGAATGACATTTATACTTACTCTTTATATGAATTAAAAACTGGTGAATAAGTTAAGAATTTAAACAACACAGATTGAACAAATTATTTGTTTACATATTTAAGGGATTCTGAATTTTTTTTAAGACATTCACCATTAACTCCATTAAAGAAGGTTTTTACAATTGTCTCTGAACAACCCTGTTGAAGAAATGACACGGAATTTAAAAAAGCGTCATTTTATATTAAATCATTTTCAGTGTTAACATGTTTCACCATGCTATTCAGTAAAACTAATTAATTACAAGCAACCTAAAAAAAAAAAATTCAGAAAACATCCTTCCTATGACTATGATAGAGAAATATATTTACCGAAAGTTACTATAAAATAGTTTTCTTTTTAAATTAGCAAATGACTAAAACAGAGTGAAAAAAATAAGCAGACTCTTGTTATATGCAGGCAAAAATAGACATCTCCTACAACATGAAAATTGAAGAGCTCTAATGTAGTTGGCTTTGAATAAGATTTTTTATTTTAAAAAACTGAAATTGCAAGAGCTTAGGATATAATAAAAAACTTAAGTTTAGTGGGATATTTATTACTGCACCATGTTCTTTCATATAATGATGAAATTTGCTGATCTCTGTGGTGGAGTGGTAGCATCATGAACTTTCATCCAGGAGTCCCAGGTATGAATGTTAGCGAGGCATGACATTTTTCATACAATAAAAAAATTTAATTTCCATATTTCTATGTACAAGCTTCAAAGCTTCAGTGAATTAATGAATTAACTCATCAAATAAAAAAAATTCTGAACCTAAATCATTGCCAAAGTTTAAGATTTAAATTGTTAATCCATTATGCAGATAGTATCTTGGTAATATTATTGATTCATTATAAAATCAAAAGTGACAATATGAAAATACTTATTAAAATTGCATAAAAAATGCTAAACAAAACATATTTTAAAACTAATTTTATGATGCTGGATCTGACAGAGTTCTGCTTTATTCACTGGATATTTTTAATCCATCTGTTCACAGAAGATAAATTTAGCCATAAATGATAAGTTTTAAATTGTTAAAGTAGCTATTAACCACTGATGGGACCAACTGTTTTTACATCATGTAATTAGAATAATTTTTAAATGGAGTATTTATTACTTATATTTGTTTCTTTCTGGAAGACAAATCACTTTTTGTAAAAATTATGATTTTTTTTAAATGTTTCTCTTAGTAAGCAAAACTGATGAAAAATTTAAGATAATCAAATTCCGTAATCCATACTAAACAAGATTAAGGAGAATAAAGATTTGTTAGAAAACTGCAATTTTTACAGATGAGACAACCTTCCATATTAGTATTGATAATACTAATATGTAATCTAGACGTAATAACTTTCAAATGTAGAGGGCAGAATAACCACATGAAATTTTTCAATACAAGTGTTATTCTTCATAAGTTAGTATTTGGTGTTGTTTGACATATGATTATGGTGTATAACTATAATTTTATTTAAAAATAAAAATTATTAATAATAATACAACACATTATTTAACATCTTTTTACAACTGGATAAAATTAATGTATGAACTAAATTTTTTTCTTTGTCTGTGTTCCATTTGTGTTACGGTAACCATGTCTATATTGCATTAAAATTCTATTTCCAGACAAGTTGATCAGAACTGGAGGGTAAATCATATTCCCTGCAAAATTCATCCCTTGATTATTTTTGTTATGTGAAAATAGGTGATGAATATAGCCTTCACTGAAAATATTCATTAGCTTCACCATCTACACCAGAGAAAAATCACTGCCTCAGCAATCATTGTATTCAACATGTTGGAGCAGACCCAAATAAAAATTAAATATTATTCAAATATATGTAGAGCCATAAATATGATACATTAAAATATGGTAAACTCTGGGAAAAAAAACATTACTATGAGAGATACAACTTCTAGTAGTGTCTGTACATTTAAGAAAGATTTTATAAGACAAAAATAAAATTACATTAAATCTCAGAGGTTTTTTTTAATAAACATTCTGGATAATAATGTAGCTTAAAAATCAACAAAACAATAATTTCATATTACTTAAATTTTTCTTTCTAAGTGTTTTGATGCAAAAGCATGCTACATTCCATCCACTGCTCCACAGTTAATGGTGTGACTTGAACAAAAAAATTGTAAATGTTGTGGTTATTCCCTTGATATTTTTGCACAAGAATTAAAAAATGTTCAGCTTCCCTGCCTCATCTTTTATTATATATATATATATATATGTGCTTGCATAGTTTATGTTATGGCTTTTTATTTTTACATCATTAATAACTAATACTGTTTGATTAAAATGATTAGAATTAATATTATAAAATTATAATAGGATTTAATAATAGTTAGTCTAGTATTCGTCCACTAGACTAACAGTTGTATATCGTGTTATCATATATATTTTTTAGATCCTTACTGCCAGATTACAAAAAGAGAGGGATCAATATCAAGAAGAATGTGAAAAAATACAAGAACGTTGTGAGGTTCAGCAAAGCCAAGTTTCAAAAGCACAACGAGATCGAGAAAATATGCACACTGAACTTGAGGTGTTCAAAGAACGCTGGGAGAAATCTCAGCAAAATCAACAGAAACTGCAGGTAACTGCAAAAAAAAGAAAAAAACATGAATGGAAATGGTGGTTCAAATATGATAATGTGTTGAATAGTTCTGATAAAATACACAAACAATATTTATTAAAAATTTCATGAAATGATTCTAATGAAATTATATTTCTGGGTAAAGATTATTCTTTATTCACTTTTAATAAAAATAGCAGATAAAAAAATAGTCTAAGGGTTCTTCTTTTCAAGAAAATCCTTTGTTCCAGATATTAAACTAAATTAGTTCAGATCTCATTTAAACAGATTTTAAAGCCTCAAAAACCCTAACTTCTTTATATAACACATCTGTTATCATCATCCAATCTATAGGTAAGTATGAACTGTCTTTGCTGTTTAGTATCCTTCTTATAACGGGGTTCAATTAATAGCATTGAATTAGGAATGATTACTTGAGAATGAATAAGATCAATAGCTGTATTATAATTGTTTGTGGTGTGATCTGCTATGAGGCAATATAATTTTGAAATAAAAATATTACTTACAATATAATTTTACAAATTAATGACCACAAAATTATTGTAATAAATAAAACAAAATTTTGCTACTGATTGTATACCACAAATGGTTAAGTTCCTATACCTGTTAAGTTTATGTGAATGTAATTTGATAGACCTAGGAACTGAAAATGTTCTTAATTAAATGTATAAATATTCTTAATTAAAATAATCAATGTAGGGGTGAAAGTAAAAAAAAAATTATTAATAAATTAGTAGCATTAAAAAACATTCTATTGAAAGTTAGAATAGTTCAAAATACATGGTATAAATCAATTAATTCAATGAAGCAAAGTACCCATTATACTAGTAACTCTAAAAGCATAAGTATTTATCTTAAATACTTATTTAATTTTCATGAAATACGTAATGTAAGCTATGGATTTACTCACCTACAGAAATTTTTTTATCTAAGAAACTATAATTATTTATCTGCATACATTATAGAAAAGAAGATATTTTGTAATGAAATTACCAACTCTTTATCATCATCAGAACTTCAGTCCAATAATCACCATTCATAACTACAAACCTTTCTGCAGGAACACCCATGATAATATGTTCATGTACATATTACAAGTTGGACCTTATTATTTCGTACAACTACTACCGAATCAAATTTTAAGAAAAAATTTATTTTCTCTGCAAATTTTTAGTATCTTCTAATTTATTTATAACATTTTTTTTACAATATGTTTTATCAGAGATTTCCGAATTAACTAGGATTGAGGTCTAAATGGTATGGAAGGAAGTGAAGATTCTGTAATGTCCATTTGAGTTCATTAAATCAACTAATACAATTGTTTTAAATGTATCCTTATGAAGTTTTATTAATTTAATTTTTTAAAAGAAAGAAATTCCATTTTGTCATTTATTCCTTTCTAGAATTGAAATTGGGATCTTTACATTTTACCATATGCATAGGACATTACCAAGCATTAGAGTGGAATTTTGC
The DNA here is from genome assembly GCF_047948215.1 of Lycorma delicatula. Taxonomy (NCBI): domain Eukaryota; kingdom Metazoa; phylum Arthropoda; class Insecta; order Hemiptera; family Fulgoridae; genus Lycorma; species Lycorma delicatula. Next base: position 132,633,735 of record NC_134457.1, on the reverse strand, counting down.
ATTAAATTTGGTATTAACTTAATTTTGATCCAATGCATGAAATTTACTGTTTGATCATAATAAATCCCAGATGTTGTCCCTGCCTTCCAAATTAAGATTAAGCAGTAGGATTGAATCCCATGTTACCTCCAGTGTAGTAAATAATAATTGCTCTTTTGCTGTTTTGTAAGCTTTTTTCTGAAGTTATCACCCCTATTATCTGACCAATTGTTATTAGATATGTGTGAAGATAAAATATACAATTCCTCTAAATACATGATCAGTCTCTTCTTTTCACTACACTGTTTAATTGATCTCAGGTATCACAGTTGTTTTAACACTTACATCATATGTTTCAGTCAATAATCTTTTATTATTGTTTCTTACCTTTGATGCAAATTCTAATGTTTTCAGTATTTTCTTAAAATCAAATGTTTCTCATGTAGTTTTTACTCATTCACATCTGTCAAGGAATCTAATTTTTTTTCTTTACATTCTCATTTTTCTTTTCATTCTCCTGACACAAACCTACACATGTTACCTTTTTTCTCTGAACATATTTTTAGCAACATCACTAGAATTATACAATCACTTTAACATTAATTCTCTTACACTACACACTTTTCTTGACTGTACAGCCTTATCCCTTAAGTTAATTAAAATGGAATTCTGAAATACTTTCCATTCAGAATTATCTTCATTATAGCCATTTAGCATTATCTCAGCATGATTAAATGATTTTTAACAGTTTCAACATACAAAAATTAAAATGTTAATGAAACTATAAATATGATTGACTAAGAAAAAATTATCATACTGTAACTTATATTCTCATACTGATTCAGCTTTACATTAACTACAGAACACACTGGGCAAAACAAACAACAGGACATTACTAAATGACCTGCCTGTTATAAATTAGGTTATTACATATAAGGAATGAGTAATGGTTTCATGAAGCCTAAACATTATATTATGTTTATATATAATATATTTATATAAAACAATTGAACAACAACAATGGTGAACTGCAGTAATGACTCATGTCTTTCATGTGACATTTACATAAGCCTATTTTTTACTCTGCATCTCGCCTTCAACATCAAGGCTGCATTACGTCATTAAAGTAATTCTATTACATACTAGGGTTAAATATATATGATATTAATATTGCAGATATAAGCACAAATTATATTTGAACCACTTATGTACATGAACACACATGCTGATTTGATAATTTATTCCATTTTCTAGGACAGTTTAGTAATCATCAAATAAGAACCTACATATGAACGCAGTTTAAATTTGAACTATGTTGTCATTATACACTTAACATCATAAATAATTTTCCTAATATTAAACACATGTATTAAGTATAAAATAATTTGGTATTTTCACTTATATTTATTTTTTCCTGTTCTGGAAAGCTGATTACTAAAAATCAGATAATTACTTTTAATAAGGGTATTTTCTTGAACTGAAAAAATACACCAATAATAAAGTCTTTTATACATCAGCCTTTGCGTATTCTGTGTAAATTTATAAGTAACCAAATAAAATACATGTTAAAATATCAGTTTATATTAATAATTCTGATTAAATCCCCTTTTTCAAATATAATTTCAAATACAAAATTTAACATTAAATGGATTAAATACTATTGATCTAAAAAAGTAATTAGAAATAATTTAATCAGTACAATTATAGACCCCAATTATTTCAATAACTTTTTCCTGCGCTGACTAACTCAGAATATGTAAAATTAATATATTTTTTCAGTTTTATTTATTTTGCGTTCTGTGTTTGTCACTAATATCTGTATTGTTTGTATCTTGTGCGTGATTATATTATTTACCTTGCATAGTAATGATTTATGTTTGTTTTGTTTGCATGTTGACTAATGGTATAATTAATTTAAAATCTCAGTTATCTATTGGTTACCACAAAATTTTTATTTAAATTAATTAATAAGAACAAACGTTTAATAAAAAGAAAACAATATAGTAAATGAAATGAGAAAGAATTCTCTGTTAATAGTTGATATACTCACCCATATTTGTACATTATACTTTGAATTTCAATATAAAGTGGCATCGTCTGATAATTGCAATATTGTACTAGATAGCCACCATTCTGATTCAAATTCAACATTTTTTGATAGAAGTAATGTCTAATTCAACATTAAAAAATATCAACCATGACTGTGACTACAAACACAAAACTTAATTTTCAAATTTATTTATATTATTAGTTCAACAGATTAATCTTTATCACTATGTTTATGTGTAGTATGGTTGAGCATTTTCCTAAACTACAATCCAACAAAGTTTTGTCATTAGGTGGATTGAAAGCATAAAAAGAGTTCACATTGTGACATTCCACATATAACTCATATGGAGGTTATGTCTCCTGTCGTACTATGAAGTAAAAAATTTTCCACTACATTTAACATTATAACTGGAAAAGTTACAATATTACAGGAATCAAATATACACTTATGCTTACAAGGAGTTAAATCCTGAATATTTTAACACCCAAGAAACAAAGGAGATTAAAAATATATTTTCTATATACTGCTAATAGATTGCTGAGAACTTTTTATTTTAAATCTTGAACAATTTTTTTTTAATTTTGTTACATTCTGTTGTATTTTTTGTGTGATGGATGAGCTTCTTACAAATATACTATTTTTTTTAGGATTTGTCTTGATTCATTTTTTAAAATAATAATATTGAGTGTTTGTATTCAATTTCTATTGATAAAAACTTTTAAAAACTGATAAATTAGTTTTAATAAAATTTACTTAATATTTACAGATGGAGAGAGATGATATGCTAACAGAAGTAGAAATTCTAAAAGAAAAATTGGAGAAAAATCAGTTAATTCTCCAAAAAGCCTTAGATGATAAAGACACTGCCAACAAAGAATTTGAAAGAATGTTAGAAAAGTATGATAGGTGAGTTAGTTTTTTATTCCAGTTTAAAAACATTCTTGTATAAGACCCTATAAATAAATGTTTATGTTAGTTTTATTCTTTATTTTCACAATTGTTTTTAATTTATTATATATTTTTTATTGCAGAAATCAAAATGAAGTTTATAGACTACAAACAAGACTTGAATCTGCTGAAACAGAAAAGGATCGTTTGGAGATGGAAGTTGAAAAGGCACAATTACTTGCGACTAAATCTCGTGAAGAACAACGTAAAGTGCAGGAAGAAATGACAAGAATACAAGAAATGTATGATCGAGCTGTTTTGCAGCTTGGTAGAACAAAAGAAAATGAGGATAAATTTAAAGAAGACATGGATCGAATGGCTGTAGACTTGGATATGATGAGAGAACGCTATGATAAAACCCAAATCGAAATGCGGCGTGTACAGTCAGAAAGAGATAAACTACAAGCAGACGCGGATAGAATGTCATTTGAATTAGAAAGAACTCACACTCAGTGTGCTAAATTACAAGCTACAAATGAAAAGAGTCAAGAAGAAATGGCAAGAATGTCAGTAGAATTAGAAAAAATGTATGATAAACAGGACAAATTACAGGCAGAGTTGCGTAAAGCACAACTTGAACTAGATAGGCATCGTTCAGAGGCAGAATCACTGAGAGAGGAAGCTGAAAGATATGCTGCACGTGCTGGAAAATACCAGGACACTCAGGAGCGCAGCAAAGAAGAGTTGGAGAGGCTGCGTGAAGCATCCGACGTTCTACGAGGTAAATATCAACATGAACAGGAAAGAAGCGAAAAATTAAGTCAAGCTAATGAAAAGCTAGAAAGCAGACTTCATGAGGTGCAATTAGAACTAGAATTATCTAGAGCAGAAGTTTCTAAATTATTAGAGGGACAAGAGAAACATGAGATAGAATTGGAAAGGCTTCATATAGAGTGTGAAAAAGCCCGTGATCGTCAAGAAAAAGTACAGATCGAAAATGAACGCCTTCGGGCAGAGTTGGCTGGAAAAGGTGGAATGGATTTGGAAACAGAGAGACTCAGGGATAGATTAGATAAAACTCAGCAGGCTCGAGATAAGGCAGAAGTAGAAATTGGTAAATATTCAAGGGAGTTAGAAAGACTTCAATCAGACAATGAAAGACTTAGAGCTGAATTAGGTGGTAGGACTTCATCTGGTGAAGCAGAAATTGAAAGATTGAGAGACAGGCTTGAAAAAGTAACGCAGGCAAAGGAAAAAGCTGAATTAGAAAATAGTAAATTAAATAGGGAATTAGAAAGATCTCAGATGCATCTTGGAAAGTATCAAGAGAATAATGAAGCAGCCCAAATAGAATTTGAAAGAATGAATACTGAACTATCAAAAATGCATGAGAAATTAGAAAAATCTCAGAGTGACATTCATAGATTAACAGACGAGAAGAGGAGATTAGAACTGGAATTAGATCAAACAAAGAGAGCTTTAGATCAACAAGTGTCTTCTATGCAGAATGTTGATCATAGACTGAGAGAAGACACAGCTAAAGTGCAGCATGAATTACAACAAGCTATTAAAGATAGAGACAAAATGGCATCAATATTAGAAAAGCGAGAAAAGCATGCTGAAAAATTAGAGAATCAAGTGGCTAAAATGGAATCAGAATGGAAGCAATTGACTCTTGAACGTGACCAGTTAGTTTTACAACTGGAAAAGTCACAAGACATGTTAATGACATTCCAACAGGAATTACAAATGTCAGAAGTACAACTGGAGAAAGAAAGAGATGAAGTTGCTAAACTAAAGGCTGAACAGAGAAGACTTCTTGCAAATGAGAAAGGAAGTAAAAACGATTTAGAAAGAGAGGTGTCTAAAATACAGCAGACATTACAAGGTAGAGAACAAGAAATGGCTTCTCTTCAACAGCAACTTCAGGCTAAAGATCGTGACCTTACAAAACTGCAGCAACAGCTGCAACAAATATCAAAGGGTCAAGAAAGTGAACAGGATCAATGGCGAAGGGCTATTGAAACAGAAAGGCAGAGAGCTGATGAATTACAGAGACAAATTCAAATTATGCAGCAGTCTCAAGTTGGAGAAAAAGATGAATTGTTTCAAAAATTGCAAAAACTGGAAAAGCAATTACAGGCTGTACAAGCAGAGTACAAAGAAACAAAAGAATCATTACAAAAAAAGAATCAGATGCTGGAAAAACAGTTGCATGCACAGCAAGCAGGTGCATCGGGAGCTAAGGAGGATGTACAGAGGCTGCTGAATGAGCTTGATAAATCACAAGCTGAATTGAAGAATGCGGCTGTTGAGAGAGAAAGGTTCCAGGCACAACTCGAGATGCTTGTCCAAGAACTGGAGAAAAATCAGGTTAGTTTGAGGATTGCCCAAATCCTGAAAGACGACATATCAATGTGTTTTTATCAATTGTACCGACATTCACAGTCTGCTTTCTTAGAAGATGTTTATAGCATTATTAAATGGGTTTTCTGTTTGCTATCTCAGCCTGGTTATATATGTATCAAAAACAATAAATCATGATATTTGTTGTGCACACAAACATTATACATTTACTACTCTCTTTACTTTCTTATGCAGTCTGTTTCTCTATCTCTCTCATCAGTGTATTATTTATGTATTTTGTTTAAATTAATGTCTTTATATATTATTTGTTTTATAATTACATATCATTTATTTTAATTTATGAAATTTTATTTTATGTTGGTCAATGACTTATAAAACTAAAAAAAAAATAAAAAATGTTAGCACATGTTGTAGTAATTTTGAAACTTATTTATTCATTAAATTATATGATTTATTTAAACTTAAAGCATTTTCTACTCTACTTTAAACTACTTAAACAAATTTAATTACTTGTTATATATTATAAATCATTGAGTTATAATATTTATGTTACACATATATAATAGTGTACATATATAATAGTTTACATAATAGTTTCATTGTTTATTATTGATTATATTTTTTTTTACAATGAAAGTAAATTATATTTTATTTAGATTATAACAAATAACTTATTTCTTGAATTCACAAAATCTCTAAATTAAAATTTTATATTTGTTTTCATAAAGCATTGTCCAACAAATTTTTATTTTTTATTTATGTATTTATTTTATATTATTATTTTGTTCCATATACTAATGCAATAATTGTTTTTATCGCATTTATTATTATTATTATTGTAATGTTGCAATATGCTGTGTATTACCCACTTTCCATTTAAATAAAATGGTTTATATTTTGTTTTATAATATGACTTCTGGCATATTTCATGCTTGATATATATATATATATATACATATCAATTTTTAGAAATAACTATTTTAATGAACTTATTCAATGTTTATTCATTTTTAAAAACACATACACAGTATATTCACAATTTTGCATTATGCTATTAAATTTTGATTTTACCAATATATTTTTGTTGCAATATTAATTTATTCTATTTTTGCAAAAGCACGAAATTTCTTAATAATGATTGTTACTATTATATACTATTATTATCTACTTATCATAATATATGTTTTCATATTACCATTTTGTATTTTGATGTATTATGTTGCTATAATTTTTTTATGGTTACAATTCCTCACATATTGCTGATTTATGTGAGCAATAATGAATTGCCATATTCATGGCATACATAGTGGTAAGTATAGCTTCAATCTATACAATTCTTTAATTCACTTTTTCCATATTTTTACTATCTGGCAACCACTCTAATTATTAATATTTTTTAATCTTATTTTATTCTTTCTTAAAGCTTTTCTTCTTTACTGTTATTATTTCACTCATATTAACCACTAACATTAATTAATTAGTTTACATTAGATATATTTTATACTTTCATTGTGCTTATAAAATCAATTTTAATATTTTTATTATTATGAAAAACTCATTGTTTTATTACATTTTATTATGTAATGAAGAAAAAAACAATATACATATTTTTGTACATTTAGGATGATTTATTTTTTATATTTAATATATAATAATATCTAGTTCTACAATTTAAATTAATTTTTATTAATTAATCCATCATTTAAATTATACTTTTTAATAATAAATCTCCCAAATAATAAATATTATTTTTATATTTATACTATTTTATTTAATTTGGTTTTGAGCAATTTTACTTAGTTTTTAAAACCATATTTATTTACTTATTTTATTGCTGTTTATTACTTTAAATCAGTTGGCATTAATGGAAATATTCTTATTTAAGATATAACAGGAAAAAACATTATTTTATTATTAATTAGTTGATACTTTATAAAATTATTACTTTTAGTGATATGGTAATTTTACATTTATATAAAATAAAGTTCCACTTACCAACAAGTTTAAAAGTATATATCCGAGTACTTTCAGAGCCATTAGTCCATCATCAGGGATTGCACAAAAGACATTAATTCAAATTCAAATGTATAATTGTATTTAAATTAAAACTGTTACATTCAGTAACAGTCAGTAATTTTACATTTATTTCATTATAATTTCTTTCGGTTTTGTACTTAAGTAATGTCATTTATAACTAATAATCTCTTATTATTTCTTACCATAAGAGTAAGAATTTTATACAGAACTACCAGAATTACAAAGAAAAATAAATTTATATACTTCTTTATAAAAAGAAAAGGCAATCCTGTAATTCTAAAAAAAAAAAATTCTAACACAAATACACCTCAGCCTGCTATTTACGTCTCACTTTTAGGATTCACTAGAGCTTAAAATGTTTTAAATTAGCATTAATTTGCTTGTAAAATTTTTCATTTATTAAACTTTTTTATTTCTCTTGAATAAATAATTTTATTTAAAACTATCAACTTTTTAATAACAACCATTTAATTTAATTCAGTTTTTAAAATTCGTGTCACAATGTTTTGTTACTCTTGTATTCATCTTCAGTGATTGTAACTGAAGATACCTCTAGAGATGTCGCTAGTATTTAATATGAGCAGTTTATATATAATTATATGGATTTTAAAAACTTCTTACAGGAGTTAATAAATTTGGTTCAGTGTTTAATCAAAAAGTTGATAGTTTTAAACAATTCTCATTGCTGCCTGAAAAATGTAAAGATAAATAAACATGCACGTAATTGTAATTTCTTAGCATGTTTGTACAAAATATCAGAGGTTGGTTGTATCATTCAAACTGTTCTTAAAATCATTAGCATTGCATTAAAAGACACAGGTTCAAATTCTAATATAGTTGCTTTTATTCGGAATTGAATACTGGTGTACTTTGGTGGTTGGGCTTCAATTAACCACACATTTCAGGAATAATTGGCCTGAGTCTCTTCAGGAATACACGTTCTCACCAGTACATTCACACAGATATTAATGAGTCACTATTGACTTTAATTGTTGATGCAACTACAAAAAAAAGAAAGAAAAAACATGATGCACAGTACAATTGCTGTTTAGATTTCATTCTGTTTCAGCTAACATAATCTCCTGTGTGTCAGCTAGCATAATACTATTAGGAAACATAAATTTGTATAGAATGATTTCAAGCAGAAATCAGGTTACACATAAGGATGTTAAATATGTATGCTTCAAAACATTTCTGTATTATGGCAAGCTTTTGTTTATTATGAAATTTATGAGCTGTACTTTGGTTTTGTATTATTAAGCATTCTGTTATAATTAACAAAATGTTTAAATTCTATGAAAGTATGTCTCTAAAATAGATTTCCTCAATGTAATCACCTGTATAGATTTGCATGCTGGAATAATCTGATGCACAATATACTATGAACTCAGCACATCTGGAAATCATTTGAAACTCTTCCTTCTTAAGCATAATATAATTTGGGATTTCTTCTTATGAAAAATATATATGTTTATTTTAGATTATACAAGTATCAGCAATTATTTCTGGAGATTTTACATCATTATTTTATAATGATGGTTTTTAAAATACAATAATTTATATCACACAATGTGTGATGTTAATATAAATAATAAATAAGATGTTCTATCAGTTTGTTATGTATAAATAACATCATAAATAATATCAGTTAATTGTATAAATAACTTTGAACTATTAATATTATTATTAATAATTTATTTTTATTAATATTTAGTGATATAACGATATCCTTTCACAGAAGAAAGATAAATAATGCTTTAAAACTGAATAACAAATAAAATAATAAGTTTTGTATACAGAGTGTATCACAAAGTTCTTCCAGGACTTTCATAATCTATTCTACTCGTGAAAATAATGTAAAAAGTTCATACAAGCATGTGTCCTAAAATGGTTAATTTGTGAGTTACAGGTTGCAAAAGATTTTGCTCGGATTTCACCTACCCTGGTGAAATGAGGTCATACTGAAATTTTTAGGACCTTAATTAAAGAGCAGATTAATGATTTCTTATGGTTTTTGACCTGAAAAATTGAATAAAATAGGTCTCAAAACTGTATCTGCAGTTCTTGAGAAATCTGGACTGAAAATCAATAACAAAATTCAAATTTTTCTAACTTTTCTTTGTTTTATTTAATTAAAACTTATCTAACTCCATTTTATAAAGCATTAAATTCTCTACAACCTTTGTTTAAAATTTTTATGTTTTTATTATTCATTAACAAAGTATTATAAGTCAAACATAAAAAACAGGATATTTTATCCCAATTTATTGGTTTTCATCCTTAATATCTCAAACTATTGCAGAAATCTGAGTGAAAAGTTGGTTTAAAATTAATGAGAATAAAAAAAGTTTTATTTAATGAAGTAGGAAACTTTCTTTCAGTTATGTTATAAATTGCTATTCAGTTATTGTTGAAAGAGTTAAGAGGTGTAACATTAAAAGATTTAAAAGTCTTACATTTTATTTAAAAATAGTTTAATGAGAAATTGGTTGCTTCATTACCATTAATGACATTAAAAGATATATTTCAGTTAAAATGTTTTGTTCTTTTTTGTATTAGATACTTTACTGTAATAATTAATATTTACACATTTTAAAACATTTAACTCTTTTATTATAGTTAATATATACTTGGTTTGCTTTTGTTTCTTTTTCATAACAGCTCGATCTACACGAAGCGAAAGAGAAACTAGCAGCTGGAGCAGCGAGAGCTGGAGAAGAAAATAGCTCGTTGAAAAAACAATTAGAAGAACAGAAGAGACAATTGGAGGAACAAAGAAGAAAACTAGAAGAACACAGAAAAGGAGTAGATACAAGAGTAAAACAGTTAGAAGAAAAGGAGAAATCAATAGCAGATCTAGAATTAAAATTAAAAAAGCGGAGAGAAAAAATGGACCAACTGGAAGCTCAGATGGTATGTTATTACAACATTGTTTTATGTTACTAATTTTTTTTTAAAGTAATAAATTAAATATTTTGTTGATATTGTAATATCAACAAAATATTTAAAGGAGGTTACAAATGATATTGTAACCTCCTCTATGAATCATGACACCTTGCCGTTGGTGAGGGGGCTTGAGTGCTCAGGGTTACAGAGTAGCTGGACCGAAGGTGCAACCATATTGGAGAGGTATCTGTTGAGAGCCAGACTAAGGAATGATTCCTGAAAGAGGGCAGCAGCTCTTTCAGTAGTTGTTAGGGGCGTGAGTCACAATGACTTAAACGGCCGTATCAATATCACTCAGTCCTCTGAGTACTGCGCAGCTGAAAGCAATGGAAAACTACAGCTGTTTTTTTTTTTCCAAGAAAATGTGGCTCTCTGCATTTTCACATAGCAATAATGGAGGCGCCTTCCTTGGTAAAATATTCTGGAGTTAAACTAGTCCCCCGTTCGGATCTCTGGGTGGTGACTACTAAGGAAGGGTTCACCTGAAAATTAAAAAATAACATTCTACAAGTCGGAGCGTGGAATGTTAGAAGCTTAAAAAAGGTTGGTAGGCTAGGTTGGTAGAAAATTTAAAAAGGGAAATGGATAGGGTAAATGTGGATATAGTAGGAATTAGTGAGGTTCGGTGGGAAGAGGAAGGCCACTTTTGGTCAGGTGATTTTAGAGTAATTAACTCAGCATCAAATAATGGGCAGGCAGGAGTAGGTTTCATGATGAACAAGAAGATAGGGAGGAAAGTGGAGTATTTCAAGACGCATAGCGATAGAATCATTGTAATAAGGATAAAATCAAAACCTAAACCAACAACGATTGTTAACGTCTATATGCCTACAAGCGCCCATGATGATGATGAGGTAGAGTGTGTATACAAAGAGATTGATGAAGCAATTAAACACGTAAAAGGAGATGAAAATTTAATAATAGTTGGAGATTGGAATGCAAGCATTGGAAAAGGCAAGAAAGGAAATATAGTGGGTGAATACGGGCTGGGTAAAAGGAATGAAAGAGGGGACCGACTTATAGAGTTTTGCACGAAATATAATTTAGTAATTGCCAACACCCAATTTAAAAATCATAATAGAAGAATATATACTTGGAAAAAGCCAGGCAATACTGCAAGGTATCAGATAGGTTATATCATGGTTAAGCAAAGATTTAGAATTCAACTCGTTGACTGCAAAACTTACCCTGGAGTAGACATTGATAGCAACCATAATTTGGTGATATTGCAGCTGATGGATGAACGTAGAAAATATAAGAATGCTAGTGATGAAGAAAGTAAAAGGAACTATCGGCAATTAAGAAATGCTATAAACAGGAAGTGCAAACTGGCGAAAGAAGAGTGGATTAAAGAAAAGTGTTCAGAAGTGGAAAGAGAAATGAACATTGGTAAAATAGACGGAGCATACAGGAAAGATAAGGAAAATTTTGGGTACATAAATTAAAATCTAATAATGTGTTAAACAAAGATGGTACACCAATATATAATACGAAAGTTAAAGTCGATAGATGGGTGGAATATATTGAAGAGTTATACGGAGGAAATGAATTAGAAAATGGTGTTATAGAGGAAGAAGAGGAAGTTGAGGAGGATGAAATGGGAGAAACAATACTGAGATCTGAATTTAAGAGAGCATTAAAAGATTTAAATGGCAGAAAGGCTCCTGGAATAGACGGAATACCTGTAGAATTACTGCGCAGTGCAGGTGAGGAAGTGATTGATGGATTATACAAACTGGTGTATAATATTTATGAAAAAGGGGAATTTCCGTCAGACTTCAAAAAAAGTGTTATAGTAATGATACCAAAGAAAGCAGGGGCAGATAGATGTGAAGAATACAGAACAATTAGTTTAACTAGTCATGCATCAAAAACTTAACTAGAATTCTATACAGAAGAATTGAGAGGAGAGTGGAAGAAGTGTTAGGAGAAGACCAATTTGGTTTCAGGAAAAGTATAGGGACAAGGGAAGCAATTTTAGTCCTCAGATTAATAGTAGAAGGAAGATTAAAGAAAAACAAACCAACATACTTGGCGTTTATAGAGCTAGAAAAGGCATTCAATAACGTACACTGGAATAAAATGTTCAGCATTTTAAAAAAATTAGGGTTCAAATACAGAGATAGAACAACAATTGCTAACATGTACAGGAACCAAACAGCAACAATAACACAATTGTTACTGTTGTTATGTTCTTCAATAAGAACATAAGAAAGAAGCCGTAATAAGAAAGGGAGTCCGACAAGGATGTTCCCTATCTCCGTTACTTTTTAATCTTTACATGAAACTAGCAGTTAATGATGTTAAAGAACAATTTAGATTCGGAGTAACAGTACAAGGTGAAAAGATAAAGATGCTACGATTTGCTGATGATATAGTAATTCTAGCTGAGAATAAAAAGGATTTAGAAGATACAATGAACGGCGTAGATGAAGTCCTACGCAAGAACTATCGCATGAAAATAAACAAGATCAAAACAAAAGTAATGAAATGTAGTAGAAATAACAAAGATGGACCACTGAATGTGAAAATAGGAGGAGAAAAGATTATGGAGGTAGAAGAATTTTGTTATTTTATATAATTTGTTTACATCAAAAATTAATTTAAATGTCAGGAAAAGATTTTTGAAATTGTATGTTTGGAGTGTCGCTTTATATGGTAGTGAAACTTGGACAATCGGAGTATCTGAGAAGAAAAGATTAGAAGCTTTTGAAATGTGGTGCTATAGGAAAATGTTAAAAATCAGATGGGTGGATAAAGTGACAAATGAAGAGGTATTGCGGCAAATAGATGAAGAAAGAAGCATTTGGAAAAATATAGTTAAAAGAAGAGACAGACTTATAGGCCACATACTAAGGCATCCTGGAATAGTCGCTTTAATATTGGAAGGACAGGTGGAAGGGAAAAATTGTGTACGCAGGCCACGTTTGGAATATGTAAAACAAATTGTTAGGGATGTAGGATGTAGAGGGTATACTGAAATGAAACGACTAGCACTAGATAGGGAATCTTGGAGAGCTGCATCAAACCAGTCAAATGACTGAAGACAAAAAAAAAATTGTAATTAATTCTTTCTTTCCCCTCCTCTACATTCTTTTTTTCAACTACTAATTACTTTGTTTTTAACTATAAACTTTTAAAACAAAACCAGACAAATTTTTAAAATACAATTTTTTAATTATTTACTTCAAATCACTTTCATTTCCAGACTATAGATATATTACAAGATACAATTGAACCATCCAAGATGGTTCATTAAGCATTTAAAGTAAGTTATTAAAAACATTGCATTTATATTATTTGATTCTGTCTATTTCAAAAGTTAGAACTTTAGGTAATTCTTGTTATCAATGATCATTTACAAAAATAAAGTAAAATTAATTTACTTTTTATACTTTTCATTGAAAATTAGCTATCATTTGGGTTAATATGTTGTATTTTTAACTTATAATAGTATTTTCTAGTTGTTTAAATTATTTTTAGTTCACTTTGGATACATCTGATACAAACAATTCTGGAGATCAGATGAGCAAATTTTTAGACAGGATTTAATGTCTCATAAAATGTGCCTCAACTTTGTAGATGGATCATTGTTTTTTGCCATCCACTCATTTCCTTATCCTTGATCCCTTCTTTTCCATTTTAGTTTCTGTAATTATATGTTTGATCCTAAAAGGATCTTTTGAGAAATCCTTGTGGAGTCCATGAAGAGCATGCTGAGAAATTGTACAATAAAATAGCTTATAAAATAACCAATCATATAATAAAACTATAAAGATAAGATCAGATACTTATATGCAAGTATATAAGGTCGATGCATGTCATGTATATGTATTATGTATACAATTATATCCCAGATTCAATTCCCAGTCAAGCATGGCATTTTCACACAGTACAAAATTTCCATTTCATCTCATACTCTGAAACAATACCTAACAATAGTCTCAGAGGCTAAAGAAAAAAGTATATAAAATAACTTACAATAAGTTAATCTTATAAATTATACAAGAATAACTCATACAATATTGAAAATAACTTACAAATATTGGAAATAAACAAAATAGTTAAGAATAGAAACCTAAAAAAAAAAAAATATTTTACATGCAAATTTTAAAAGAAATTTAAATTAATGTATATAAATTACGATAACAATTCATACAAGCTAGCTTAGAGGGATTATTTTTATTATATTGTTGTTTACATTGATTAAAATTACTTAATTTAAATATAAAACTTGATAATGCTGTATTTTAAAAGCACATTTGAGGAGTTGAATAGTGCTACTTTTATTTAAAATCATAATTTAATTTTGAATAATAATTAACAGAAAATTAATGCAACAGAAAAAATTGAAGAATTCATCTTCAATTTTTTATTACCTCCATATTTGGAGGTAACTCCAAATATGTTTTTCTGGATAAATTAATGCATGTTTGATTATTTTACTGTTTTTCAGATTTGGTGGAGTTATATTTTTGATTTAAAAAGGGCATAAATAAATAAATATATGCTACTTTTTAGAGACAATGTTGAATAATCATATTCAACATGTCTTACAGGTATCACCTGTAAGACATCTGCAGACAGTTACTGCAAATTTTTTTAATTTCATATTATGTGTTTTTAAATAACACTGTTGATTTATTGATAAGGAGAATATTAAAAGTATATAATAAGATTGGCATTTCTCCCGCCACCACCCTATTCGGTCGCCCTAAAGCATAAAACCAAATGTCTGTGTCACAAACGGCTACTGAGCCTCGAAACAGTTTAGCGACCAGTGTCCTAAATGAGAAGAGCGACTAAGTGCAGTGCCATACACCACCGGCTTATGTGTTCCAATTGTTCACTTGTCATATATTGACTAAAATGGATAGGTGCACCCCGTCAACTACTAAAAATATATATGACAACCATAAATTAAAATTTATTCCATCTAGACAGCAATTTGCTGCCAAGCCTAGGTCGCTGAATGCCAGCAAGTACCTATCCACCATATTAAAGCACTTGGAGCCTTAATTGGCTGGTGGCTAGCCATATCTCTAGGGTAGCTTCCAGCACAGCAGTGCGGTAGAAGTCTTTCCCTTAAGTAAACTACTGATGTCAGTTGAATATAGCAACCACATCAAGGAACTCCCATATGGTCTGACATTCGGCTCTCGCCACATTGATTCGCCACTTGTGAGTGGCCAATTTTCCCCATGACTTCTAAGTTCCAGGGTGGCCTGGTCTCTGGCTCCCCCAAGAGCAGGACAGTCAAACATCAGTATTGGTTCAAATTAACATGGTTGGTGAGTACCTGGGCACCTGTTGCCCTTAAAAACAAGCTCAAGGCATAACATACCCCCAGATCCCATATAAACTTGTACAGCATCATCCCTAGTCGTGGTGCCCCATTCCAGCAGCCATGCTTCCATCGCTAGGCTTTGCAGCCTCTTCCGCAGGCTGGGGATGACAACTGAACGAAATTTAGATCCGGTGCATTGTGATCACCGTTCCGTTCCGGTACTGGCCCGATCCGAAACCGCATCCCAAATTCCTCGGCCTTCCGGCCTCTTCGCAATCTCCACATGGCTGCCCGAACTTTCACCACTAAATCGATGGGGAGAGCCTTTCCCAATACGGTAGTAGCCTCGTAGGAGGTTGTTTTTGAGTTTTTGAGTGCGGTGGGCACTCCTTAAATTTTGAACAAGTTCTCTATTCATATCCAAACTATGCGCCCAAACGGGCGCCGCGTAAGAGATCATGCTTTCGAAAACACATCGGTACACCACGTACATTTGACGGCCAGACAACCCATAGTCCTTCCGAGCAATCCTCCTAAGTTTATGGAGACGGCGTCCGTCGCTACTTGCCTAATGCGGTTGCTAAACAGCAACTTCTCATCAAACAAAACACCTAGGTACTTATGAACTCTCATTTGGCTGATTACACAGTCTTTATTCTTAACGTGGGGGTTTCGACTGTAAGATAATTTGTCTGCACCCTTGAGAAGCATAAACGTCGTCTTGCGCACAGAAATCTTTAAATTTTAAATGTCCATCCAGCCCTCCGTGGTTGACAAGGTCGCTTGCGCTCGGTCTTCCAGCTGCGGTCGTGAATTACCACGAACTAAAAGGAGCCAGTCATCGGCGAAAGCCTGGGCCGTGACCCCTTCTGGGAATGTCAATTCCAGAAACCCGTCAAATACCAGTACCCCAGCAGGGAACCGAGAACAGAATTCTGCAGGCTTCCCCTAGTGACGGAGTTTTCCACAGCTAGGTACGCATCTTTAGACAGATAGTCACGTACCACGGGCTGCAGGGCATCGGGAACATTGCGACGTTCCAACTCAAGAGGACGTTCTGTCCTCTTGAGTTGGACAGAACTTGTCCTCTTGAGTTGAACGCCGACTTGTGTTGGCGTTCTGCCAACACAAGTCTGCGCTTTCCACTTCGGCAAGAGTATTTAAGATACCATTCTCGGCACCAACCTCTTTCGTGAAACCATACTGGTCTCGATTTAGAAAACAGTTCACTTCAATGCTTTCCCAGAGCCGTTCCAAATTCAGCCTTTCAAGCAACTTGCCGATTTCCGGCAATAGGCTGATGGGTCGATAACTGGCTACCTCACTACGATCCTTTCCTGGTTTTAAGAGCACTCTCACCAAAGCCACTTTCCAACAAGTCGGGAAGCAGCCCCAGCCCTAAGGCACTGTGTGAACAGCCTCCCAAGCGGCTCTCTTATGTCAGGTAGCAGATGTAATAATATATCTGGGTTAAGTTGGTCAGCCCCGGTGCCTTTTTCAGTGCCATTCGAGAAAGCACTCGGTCTGTATCTACAGGATCCATAACCCGTACGCCAGGGAACAGGGTTGCTCCCGTCCTAACGCCGACTCTGCTTCACCATCCGGAGCATCTGGAAACAAAGTATCCAAGAATGCCTGGTAAGTGGTAAAGTGCGGTCACAATCACCAAACCCGCATCAAAGACTGGACAGCACGTGCAATGGCTTTGGCCGGTAACATGGTTTTGCGTGCTGCCAGGGGCTGCGCTGCAACTCCCCTATGGAGTCTTGCCATAACTTGAGTCTGGCTTCCTTGATGGCATGGACATACTCATTATGGGTGCGCCGGTAGATCCACAGACGCTCACCGCGCACGTCATCAACGATAATCCCCGTTAGGAGGCGACGATGGTATCTTCTTCTAGTAGACCTAACTCTTGCGCACAGCACGCTAAGGTCAGAGGACCACCACTTTTTCCTGGGTTTCCGCCTGAGTTTAACAGACGACTCCTTGGAAGCAGTGCTCATGACGCCTCCAGACACTTCCCGATCAGCGGACTGACCACTACCTAAGAGTCCGTCCATTGGCCAAGGCCACCGTAGGACCCTATCGCAGCCAGTCGTGATGGCCTCCTCTTAAACCGCCTCCGTAAACGATCTCATAGGTTACAAGCCTATAATCGCTTACACTGGCCCCGGGCCAGACAGTCCAACTATTTGTACTTGCAGTAAGTTGCCCGTCACCGAAGTGACATCGATTAACTTTCTCTCAGTTCGAAAGAGAAAGTTGGCGGTTGTTCTGCATCATTAATCAAGAAGAGGTTCCTGGTTTCCACCAACTGTTCGAGAACAGCGCCTCTGAGGTCAGTGAGTGGTGAATCCCAGGCGAGAGACTTGGCATTAACGTTCAGAACAACCAGCACTCTGGTGCCCGGAAGACCGTCCAGATCCCTGCCCAACTTCGCCAGCAAGTCATCAATACTCCACCCAAGCTGGAAGTATCCCGACAGTAGTACGACATCGAGCGTACCCCTCGGCATCACCATAGATGTGTCTCGCCCGTGCAATATTATATGCCCTGCACTGCCTCCCCCCGACCCGGTGTGCAGCATTGCTGCCTTTCACCAAGGTACAGGCGACGCAGTTGGCAGGAGCAGACTTGGCTGCCTTATGCCCGGAACACACACATCTCCGTCTGTGCTCTGCAGCGGAGAAAGGTGACCAAAGCTCTGACATTTGTAGCATCGGGTGACTTCTATATGGTCGACGACCCTACATGAGGTCCATCCGAAAAACAGATGTACACCGGCCACCAAGACCTGCCGGATCTTTGGCGAGGTTTCCCCCAATGACTCTTTGGGGATTCCTTCCTCCCTAGCTGCCTGACCACTTGGTTTCCTGAAGTAAACCCGTTCCTTGTCAGAACGTCGGCCTCCAGCAGCTGCTTCGCCTGCCGCTCACTTATGACTTCCAAGATGACACCGTGGTCTCTTGTTTTATTGAGCCGGGAGACTTGGATCTTTTCCTACACGGGTCCAGGACCTTTCTCAGGGTTAGCTCATCGCTAACGACGAAGCCCCCGGACCAGGTTTTAGCGGAACCAGGACACTCTCGACTCCTTTTTTGAGGAGACTTTTGTCCACTCCGACCGAATCTCCTCGATCTGCCCTAAACCTTCGGACCCGGAGTTCACCTGCTTCCCAGCAGGCTTACCTCCTGCCTACGGCCGATCACTACACCGCCATCCTCCACTTCTCTTGACTTCGTAGGGAGGCGCCCTTCGGGCTTGGCTCGTCCCTTCTTCCCGCGCATCCCTTGTACAGTTCCGGTCGCAGCCTTCCCCGCACAACTCGTGACAGAGGTTTCGGCCGGATTTTTTGTGCAATCCGCTTCACGAGGGCACAGCACCTTCCCTGAGGAAACCTCTGAGACCTCCTTTGCTGAGGACCGGGGCTTCTGCGGAGACATGCCGATTGACCTTCTCGGCTGGAAGGGGTCAACAGCCACCAAGTCCTTGGCAAAACCAACCTAGTCCTCCAAGCAATCTCCCCCAGATTGCTCCATCACAGCTTAAACAAGTAGCACGGACTGGGATGCTAGACACTACGTCCACAGCCTGAAAGAAACTAACACCTAACTCAAGGCAAGGTGAGCGTTTAACAATTTTTTCCGAGCTAGGCCATCTGTTCTCGCGTAACCCCGTTCGAAACGTCAAAAGCAAAAAGCTTCTAAGTCAGACCACCGGCGAGGTCGGAGCGAGATCGCTTCCTGAACCTGCCAGAGAATCCAGAAAGTTTATTGGTCTCACGAACTACAAACTGGGGACACCGACACACAAAGAAAAAGTCCTTATTTAGCCGACAGTGGCTCTCCTGCAACACACTATGCCGCTGTTCAGTGAAACACTTCGCAGCAACGCAGGTTGACTAACTGCCACCGATCGTGGCAGTGTTCGTAGAACACTGTCCTTGCAGTAAATCGCTACCGATAATGCAAATTGCAAGTTTACAATAGGGGCCCAGAGGCCGAGAAGCAATCTAAAATATATGATAAGAGTAAATTTAATAAATTTCAACCATATTATGATGAAATCATAATTCCAATTAGGCATGCCTTTTTTTGTATGCTAAAAATACAATGCACCATATTTCAATGCATATAGCTGTACATTATGTGGTGAATTAATAGAACAAAATAGTTAAGCTACTAGTATAGACATTATCATTGGTACTCAGATTACTGTGTCTACATTAAAACAGATAATTGATGAATTTGAACAATTCTTTGTCAAAACATCCACCAGTTAGTCTTATCATTCTAAATATTTTCACAGGTTATAAAGCTATGAAGCAATATTGAAATCATACTAAAAGATTTCTCTGTCAGATTTCTTTATTGTCTTTTAGATATGGGGAAAAATTACACACCATCAGAGACTAATGTGTTGAAAAAATATTAATACACATATTTTTTAATGAAAGATTTGAGAATAAATTTTATTAAAAAAATGTTAACACAAATAATTTAAACCACTACCATTTTTGTTCATTTATTTCTTTAAGATTTGTAGTCTGGTAGTTTTGCTTGTTATTTTAAAGTACATCTTTCTGTACTCCCAAGTAGCAAAAAAATTAATCAAGTCCATGTTAACAAGGTACTATGGTATTATGACCATAGTACCTTGTTCAGTTAATGGTATAGTCTCATGATTGTTTGGCTGAGACTGGGAAAGAACAACTGCTAAATATTATTAAGCAAACTTATAACCTGTTGTAGGCTGTATAATCTCTAAATAAATATATTAGAAAGTCTCTACAAATTTTATCAGATTGTTTCAAATCATTCAAAATGTTTCCAAGATATTTTAATTTGAGCGTCATTTTTATTATGATTCTACAGTTTATTTTTTTCATAATTGTAGCAAAGAGGTGCAGGTGGTGGTGGTGGAGAAAACGCTGCAAAATTGGAGCAGGAACTGGAAACTCATCGTCAAGAACTAGAAAAAGCAAGAGAAGATGCACACCATTCTCAAGAAGAAATGGAACGACTCCTACAACTTGTTCAAATGAGCCAGGAGGAGCAGAATTCCAAAGATAAAATGATTCGTGATTTACAAGAGTAAGTTTAAGTAAACCCTTCTGGACCTGTATACTGATAAGTTTTATTTTGCACTGTTATCCAGTCTTTTTTTAACTTAATCAAAATTATATAACCTACATAAAAGTTTCTGTTATCATTATTTTTATCTTATGTATCAAAATTGTTACTACATCTTTAGTTATTTTTACCAAAAATGAAAAAATCATTTTTGGTAAAATAATTTCTGCAAAATGATAGATAAACAAAGAAAATCATCGGTAATAACAGTAGAAATGGCAGTAATTAAAATGAAAAATTTGTGATAGGAAAATGGAGAAGGTTCATCATTTTTTTCATCAATCACAAATTTTTCATTTTAATTACTGCCATTTCTACTGTTATTACCGATGATTTTCTTTGTTTATCTATCATCAATATTGTCCCATTACAAACAAATGAAGTGGTATTTAAATATGAAATAATCGATTTCAAAGTTATTAGTTATGCTTAAGCAAAATAAGAAACGTATATGTGCACATACTGTACATACCTGCACATACTGTATTACAATATAACTATAAAAATTGATTAGAACACTAAGTAATATTAATTTCATGTATGCATTTCTGTACCGCCATGCATTCTATTATCCCTATCACTAAACATGAAATGTAATTTTTTTTTACTAATGCATACAACTTACATGTTCAGTAACTAACTGGAACACTAATGAAAAGCTCAGTTAATATTACCTTTAAACATTCATTTCTTTCCCAACCATCACTAATTTTTGTGACGATTATCCTTAATTAAATCCTTGTAATTTATGCATGGTGTGGCCTTTTTTCACAAATTTATGTAAATATTTTTACAGACAACAATTACCTACATTACATAGCTAAACAATAAAAAATTAAATACTATAGTATATTATAGTCACAAATTAGATATGGAATTGTTCTGTATTCATCATGTTCTAATTTACAAAAAATGAATAATATTCAGAAATTTGTAATCATTGGAACTCTATTAAATATGAAGAAAAAACAGTTGTCTGGTAGGTTTTTGTAGGTTTACAGACAGTTCCAAGTTTGTATATATACAAAACTATCATGTAGATAATCTTTAGTGTAAAAAAATAAAAGTATCCATGATTATATATAAGGATAATATTCACTTTGAACAACATAGTTTAAAATTATTTCAAATATAAGGAGATTAAATTAATATAAAAATTTTTAGACTTAGTTAAAGTTGGTAGAGTTTTCTTTTTATTAACTGATGAATTTCTTTCTTTGTAAAACTTGGTTTACTATGTTAGATTATTTATTGCATATTATGTATTTATGCATTTTACATATCTATAAAATTATAATTTATTACTTCATGGGTGGTAATATTACATGTTAGTTGTAAATTTCTTTGAATCTTCCTGTGATTCTTTGAAATCTTTAGGATTTACTTATACAGAGAAGGTTTCATTTAACATACTGTTGTCAAATTTCATATCAGCATTTACCTATGTAACGTACATAAATAATTTTTTTTGTTCACTGCAGTAGTCTGCAAATTAATCTGAACGCAGGGTTTCTTGTTTATTTTTATGTTGTGGTTACACTCCTTGACTACACCCACTCTTTACGTTGTCTGTGTAATGTGAAATTATTGTTCTTTGGTTATTTAGCAATTTTCATGTTATAATAATGTTTTGTGAAAGTTAATTCCATTTTTTATTATAAAAAAATTTTTTCGAATTGTTTATTCTGTGTGTCTTAAATATATAATAATAAACATAACTCCAGGAAAGCATTCAAAAATTGTTTCTCTTTCTAAGCACACCAGTATAACACAACAAATAGTTTCTAAGTGTAGTATTGGACTAGGGAAAGTGAATTCAATTTTAAAACAATTTAAAAAAAACTGATTCCTTTTTACCTCAAAGAAAAGGTAAATGTGGTCATAAAAGAAAAAAATACTCCTACACAGGATCAGTTATTAGTGAGGAAAAGTAAACTTGATTCAAAATTATCTGCTGTGGACTTAAATCGAAAATTGGCAGCCACTGGAACAGATCTGCATGTGACAGCTGTTAGATTCTAATTTCTTGCAGCTGGACGAAAAGCTCATCAGCCAGCCAAAAAGCAGCTTTTAACATCAGTAATGTGGAAAAACAGGTCTTGTTGGCCAAAGCATTTGCTAACTGAACCAAAGAAAACTGGAAAAATGTTATACTTTCTAATGAGTCACAGTTTTATGTCCAGCTTTTATGTACGTATGAAATGGTTCCATACATTAGAAAAGCTTCAGAAGAAAATATATCACTAGTTCATACCCAACAATCAGTTAAACAACCTCAGAAAATAATGTTTTCCAGGTCGTTTCACATTTGAAGGTCCTTGTTACATTACTTCCAGTAGATGGTATGTTGAAAAGTGATGGAAATATCAAGATTCTAAAGAAAAGAGTTGTGACACCTCTTCAAAACAAATTCCCACAAGGCAACAGAGTGGGCCAACAAGATTTACCACCATGACATACTGCCAAAAAAGTGGGAAAATGTTTTGAAGAACAAAACATAAAGTGCTTTCATATCCAAGCAACTCCCCAGATTTAAACCCAATTGAAAATTTTTGGGAAATAGTCTAAAAATGACTCTCTAAAATTAATTACCCCACAAAACTTGGCTTCATTACAACATTAATATCGTATGGTTTAATGACAAAGAAATGCACATTCCTGTACATATATTTAACACTTCTGTCTTTTGTTTAATGGTAGTATGAATTCTTTTCCCTACAGGGCAATTTTTTATGAACATATATGGAATTTAAATGTTTACAAATATTGAAAATTATTATATCAACTTACATGTATATTATCAGGCTGTATTATTAAATACTTACCTTATTAATTTCTGTTGTTTTAGAGCTCTTAAGAATGCACAAGCTAAATTACGAAGCCAACAAACTGCCAATGCACAAAGGGAACAGCAAAGAAGAGCAGAAGAGGTAACAAAGATAATGTTGCACGTCGTATTCAAATAAAAATAATACCATTACTTTAATTTTCTAAATAATTAGTTTATTTTTCATCGATCACTAATAAATAGCAATACTTCATAGCTTAATATAATTGTAGTTAAATCTCTGTAATTCACTTTCAAAGTTTTCAAGTTTTTTCGATTCAGACTCATTTTGTAAATGTGAAATAATTGGTTTGTATAACAATATACAGTTGCCTTGCTCATTTTTTGAAAAAAAAGTCATTTCTAAAAGATCTATTGAAAAGGACATGTTCGTTTTCTTTTTCCTTTAAAAGAACATGTGCTTTATTGCACTTGTTTCTTTATGAGTACACTTGCTGTTACAAACACACCGCACACGTGCGTATGTAACAGCACACATAATTTTCAAAAACGATGTTAGTTATTATTTCATACTTTTGTTTAAATTTATAAGTATAAAATTTTTCAAGTGTATAAGTATTTTTTTTATTGTTGTTATAAATTTCCAAAATTTATAATTTTTTTTATAATCAGTAATACTATGTTTACATTGTAACAAATGATCGGCTATATTAGAAAAACCTCTCTTTGTTTTTAATTGGCACAGTGATGAGTATGTTGATGAATTATTTGAATTTTCAGAAAGTCATATTTGTAAAAAACTGTGATAATGGTGTGTGTGTGTGTGTGTGTGTGTGTGTGTGTGTGTGTGTGTGTGTGTGTGTGTGTGTGTGTTACAGTAACAGATTATCAGCATCAAATTACAGACGTAATTACAGACAAATTATAAACATGTAATTTATCAAAAAAATAAATAAATTCAAACCTTAATATTTAAAACTACCTCAAAAAATTTACTTTTAAAAAAAGGATAGTAAATTCATTTATCAATTTTATAAAACAATTAAACTTTCTTTAGTAAAACAAGTTTAAAACCCAACCCACTCATTTTGTAATTTTGAAAGGGTATTTAGAAAGTTTATATGTAAATTTTTTTTAATGCCATTTTTTTTAGGTTTTTATAAAATAAAATAAACAGTCGCTATATATATATATATATATATATATATATTTTTTTTTTTTTTTTTTTTTTTTTGATTCTGTATTAATTTAATGAATTAACAACTTTGTATAACAATTCATCACTGAACTTTCAGCCTTTAATAACACAGTATTCAACAAAATGTAATAATGAAAATGTCAGTTATAACATATAACTAACAGTGTCATCAAATCCATAAATTATGATCAACAAAGCAATTATATATTTGCAAATTACTAAGAACTGAATATAAATTGAATCTTACAGATTGTTTAATTCTGGAATTTTATGTTTATTTGTTGAGCTGCTGCTAACAGAAAACAACACTTATTGTATTTATTGATCATGGAATACAAAATTATACATAAATTAATTTTAAATAATAGTACAAGAACTTCCAAATAAAATTAAACTGTAATACTATGATTATATTAATACTTTCATATATATTATTACTTTATTAATCAATACTTTCAATTAAAAATTCTGAATCAGTAAATTTCATTATGTAGGAAATGAAATCTCTCCTAACTTTGCACTAATACAGTAGGTAGTTATAATGCAGGATTCTTTATTCAATGACTTTCAACTAATTTAGTAAATACAAAACAGCCTGTGAAGGTAATTTTATTAATTTGAGCACCTTTTCTACTCATTTTTTTTATTTCCTCTATGTTTAATGTTCTGCTTGGCATATATTATCTGGACACTTAAAATTTGTAAACCAGATATGAGCACTAAATAAGAAGACCTGTATTAACTAAATTTGTAACAAAGCTACAAATTCAGTTACACCAAACTAATGTACTAGGTCTGTGTTGTAATTTAAATAGTAATATAATTAATACTTTAATTTACCTTCTGTGATAGTAATATTATATAATTATGTATAGCTTTTTTTTAATATAATTAGGTTTTTCTCAATACTAATACTTCTTTATTTCTCTTTTCTTTCTCTGTCCTTTTCTGTAACCATTTCTTTAATATAATATTTTATGATTTTTTTGATTTATTTACCTGCTTTTATTATTATTTAATTTTGCATGTTATTAAAAATAAATTTATTTATAATAGGCTGGACCTGCTGGTTTCTTAAAAAGTTTATTTTAATTAATATTTCTCCTATTAGAGGTAAATTGCAATTATGTAAAAAGAATTTTATAATTTACTAAAAAATTAAAGTAAAATTTTTTATTAACATAACAAATGAAGTAATTAAATTATTATATTTTTAGTTATGATGATGTATATTGCTGTTCAGTTTTTATTTTTCTACATAATTAATTACTGTAAATAAAGTATATTTATTAAATCAAGCGAAATACATCGGTAAATATAGCATGACA
Source organism: Lycorma delicatula (assembly GCF_047948215.1). NCBI lineage: Eukaryota > Metazoa > Arthropoda > Insecta > Hemiptera > Fulgoridae > Lycorma > Lycorma delicatula. The sequence goes on along the minus strand of NC_134457.1, from coordinate 132,607,732 downwards.
ACAGACTGATAGTTTTCCTTTAGAATTTTACTTTCATTTCAATTTATTTATGTTCAGTTTTGTTTATTTTATTTTTTCTTACATATCAGTTTTTTTATGTTGTTTTATTTCTTTTTAATTACTTTTCCTTTGTACCCTATCCTATAATTATTATCCAGTCACCACAACTCTTAATTGAGGAAAATGGCTTGGAAGACATGCTACATGTTATTCGCCTTAAGGAAGAAAGGATAGAAGAGCTGGAAGAAGCATTAAGAGAAAGTGTACGGATAACAGCTGAGCGAGAACGAGGTTTACAAGAAGAGGAGGTTCGAAGAAAACACATAATGGAGAAGGTAATAGCCTTTAAAATCATTAAATTGTTTATGTTAACTGTGTCATCTTTACAAAGTGTGATGAAAAACCTTAAATTTTTTTAGTGCTTTTATCAGAACTTTTACTAAACTAATGAGAATTGAATGAAATGACATGCCAAGTTACATCATGATTCAAATTTAGAATCTTTATTTAAGTCAGCACCTCTACTTGTTTTCTTTGTTTTTATGAAAGTAAGTAAGGTTTGGTTTGGTTTGACTGAAGGTCAGGTGACTTATTTCATAAAAACTGAATTTGTTATTCACATGTTGCTTATCATGAAAACACACATGTTGCTTACTGTGTTAACCAAGTATGTAAAAATGAATTAAACTTACCTAAAATACAGATTAAAAATATAGTTTAAAAGAAAACTGATTTTATGTAATTAAAAGAGCTTAATTTTTTGAATAAGACTAATTCTTTTAAAATCCTTTAATATCAGGTTCACTTGCATTTGGAAAAACTTGAAAAATCTCAAAATATTTGCTTTGCCCTGCTCTGATGATCACTGGTGGTCTCTAGAATTCTGTCTTCAGAAGTGACATATTTTTTATTACTTTAAAATAGAAATTTAAGAATATTAACTATTTTGTTTGTAATATTCCATATAAACTTTTATTTTATTCTTATTTACCTAACTCTGGTTGGAACCAATCTTGTAGGCCTCTGCAAGCAGAATACAAACTATCTAAAAAGTCATAGATACTCTTACAAAGAAATTGTCATTTTAAGGAAAATTTTATTAATTAAGCAATGTTATCAGATTTGCACTTCCTGTTAAAACCACATTTCTTTGAAGTTATTTTGTTATTAGAAAATTTACTCTGAATAGACTGATGGTAAAACATCCATTAAGTTTAATATAAGATGAGACAAGTTTGTTTAAGATAAGATGATGTTTAACTAGACATAATTAATTACATATGAAGTAATTAATTAGATCTAGCTGAACTAAACCTAGTTTCTTCCATTGTTCTTTTCTTTTGGATTGTCACTGCTGTTTCCCTTACCTATGAAATTATTTTTGTCAACTCGAGATACATTTCATGCAAATTCACAAGCATTTATAATAAAAATATTGTAAGAAAATTACAAGAAACTACGCACATTTCCTAGTATGTATTCTTTAATATCGGTTTGTAGACCACACAGTAATCCACAGTAAACATAAAATAATTACAGCAACAAAAAATCGATTGGTCTCTAAATAACATAACTATGATAGTATTTGTTTGTTCTAAAGTTGGCTACCTAGATAAACTAAAATGATAAAACTTAACAGTGTCTGACCTGTACTAAATTAATTTTATTACACATTTACTGATTTATAGTTTAATAAAAACTATTTTTCAAGACATAAACAAACCATAACCTCCTTCAGTTTTTATATTAACATAATTTTAATTGAATTAATTTTTAGAAAAACTAATCTGTATTTATATGTAGGATAAACTTTAACTTTTTTCTTCACTTACCGTCTGCTCATGCCCTAGATGGTCTATCAAGGTTATAATCCTTGATAATTATCAGGTCCTCTTATAAGCAGGTTTTCCATGGAATTCAGACTGTCACAAGCATTTTTATTTGTATTTTATAACATTTTACTAAATATATGCTTAATATTATTCATTTTTTTATGAAAAATACTCTATTTATCATTCATAGGTGGGAAAATTGGAGCAACGTCTTTTGTCGCTGCAGACAGCACATGCTCTACGATGTAGCACATGTCGACCTTTGTTAACTAGACTTCAACGTTTGGAAAGGCGACTTACACAACTTTTAGAAGAACGCACGAATCACATTCGCGAACTTACACACATGAAGTAATTAATTATTTAATATGTATTTTTTACTGAATATTTATGCCTGTTCTTTCTATTTCATACTAATTTATCTGAATACATAGCATAGAATTACATGTGAAAATGATATTTCTTTTAGCACTCTTAAATCTTCAGTAAATGATAATTATGAATATATCAAATAATCAAAATTGATATATTGTGTTTTATAAGTAGCATTAATTTAGCTAAATTTTATTTTTTAAAAGAATGATAATTAATATAAAAATATCATATAATTAAATAAGTATAGTTTTTTTAATTAAGGCATCAATTTGCAGTTTCCTGTTAAAACCACATTTTTTCATTAGTTATTTTGTTATTAGAAAATTTACTTCTAATCTGAATAACTGATGGTAAAACAAAAATTAAAATATATTGATTATACACACTTGTGCATTAGTTATACAGTTCAAGCTTACATTGTACTGTAAGTTCTTAAATAAAGAATAATATTCGTTGAGTTTTGAAAATTATTAATATACAACTTTCTTTTAAGACAGTCAATGACTGTTTAAGACAAGACACAATTGATTCCATGAATTGGATATTTACTCTAGAACCTATCAATCTCTGTTTTAGATCCAATTATTAACTATCAGCCAATCTTGATGCTATTTAGGCCACACAATTTTGTTTTGTTTCCTAATAAACCATGAAGAATGTTACAGAGCATATGTGGAAATAAAGATAATTATTTTTTCTTTGGCCATTTTCTAGCAGTGGTCAATATTGGCAGTGGTCTTGTATTGGCTGTCTCTATAAATCCAAATAAGCCTTGCATCTCCATTCTTCCTTGGGTTTATACATTCCTAAACTATCCAACTTGGATAGTTTATATATGCAATACATTTACATTACTTTCAACTTATCTCTTGTTTCTTACACTTAACTGCCAAAAACTCACACCCATAAAGCATTCAATAGCTATTTATACTGATATCAATCTGGTATAATGACATACAGGTTCTTCTTCCATAGATCAGTAGTTTCTGATTTTGTCTTGGCTTTGACCATAAGTCACATAGGCTTTTTGTTGCCATTTGAACCTGAGCTACCTAGTACCCAACATCACTGTAACAGTTCCCTTGCGTATGAGAACAAAACCAAGATAAATCCTGCTAACTTCATCCTCCAGTTTAAGATTTCTCTGAGATTCAGTTATTATAAGCCTTCTAGAAATTATTTTCACCCTTAAATCTCTCTTGTTTCCTCATCTTTAATACAATAATAATAATAATAATAATAATATAATAATTCATAATAATACTTACTTACCCATAATAATAATTTACTTACTTATTCATAATAATATTACTATACTATACAAGGAAGAATGGAGATGTAAGGCTTATTTGGATTTATAGAGACAGCTAATACAAGACAATCCATCCAATATAATACTATATTATAATATTATAATAATAGAATAATAATCTGTCTTCTGTTCTACTGTAACATGTGTCAAGTTAACAAAGTGCAAAAACAGTTTCTCAATTTACAATTGTAAATGTAGGGACTTAATCACTTAAACTTAATCTTTCATCAAAATACAAATTATATAAAAATCACCTTTATAAATAAAATTTGTATAAAACAAAGAGTAATAACCGGAAAGAACTATGGCAAGATTTTGGAAATGTAAATTTAAAAATTATGGGATATCAGAAAAATTACTGCATGGCATATGGAATATATCATTGTATGGAGAGGAGCTGGAACTGTTGGAAGTAATGAGGGAGAAGGAGTTAGATATGGCTTTCATTATGGAAACTAAAAAAAAGTGTAAAGGAACACATGATTTAAATGTATACACAATATTATGTAGCGGAGTGAATTTAAATTCCAGGTTAACATCAGGAGGGGCTATAATAATGAAAACAAACTGGTAGAGTGCATTCTTACAATTGGATTTTGGATAGAATAATATAAGTTCTGTGTGAAATAGAAAAATGCTACCTGGCTCGTTTTGCATACATATCCCAGAAGAATGAGAAAGAAAGTATCAGAGGAGTTCTATGATTTATTTCACAACACTCTGAAGAAGTGTAGTAACAATGATTACATCATTATTGCAGGAGACTATAGTGCAGGAGTAGGTAGCATACTACTTGCGGTTGTGTCAGGAGTTTGTATTAAGGATGTTGTTAACAGTAATGGAAAGAAAGGTGTGCAGCTAAGGGAACTTGGAGCGCCTTTCTTTCATATACTCTCTTTAACTTATATAGATGAAGTTCTTCAGGAATGGATAAATAGGATCATTATGGCATTGGGATGGAGAGATAAGAGGGATTTTTACTGTTCTGTTTCCAGACGGATCAGGCTGTCATATCTGATGAGGAGGACAAGTTGTAAAGGGCAGTTTACTATTTATATCAGACTGGGTGTAAATATAATTTTAACATTTCTGTAGAGAAAAACAAAGCAATGGACTTTAAAGAAGCAGACCCTGTTAGATCTAAGATAATGCTAGAGAATCTAACCCAGGAGCAGGTTTCCATAAAACCATGGTTTTTGGGTTTCAATTTTCATACAATGGGGAGGTAGATGTGCACCAAAAAATTGAGAATTTCAATAGAATGAATGGCACTATTAGATGGGCTTTGAGGATTAAGTGAGGAAAGATACACTTTTGAAGTTTTATAAGGTATTATTGGTTCCACTTGTCTGTTTGAGGGGAAAAATTGGATTCTGACTAGTACACGTATGTAGAGACTGCATATTTACAGAGTAGAGGTTGTATATTTACATATGCAACCACTGAATGAAAAGGTTCAAGGATACTAGCTAAAGTGAAGAAATCATGTAGTGCATATGGGATATAGGAAGATTTCCAAGGCAGTTCAAAGAGTATCAACCTGTAGAAGAACAGGTCGCCTGTAGAAGAACAGGCTTATGTACACTGACATAAGCAAGTGTAGGCCAAACCAGAATACGATGGGAGAATCAGTTTAGGGTTTTGGATGATGCAACAGAGATGCCTAATGCTTGATGGAAAAGAAGAATAATATAAAACTCATTTAAACTACTGTTCTGAGCAGAATTTCCTAAAAGAACTAATCACACAGCTAGATTAATAACCTCTTGTTTAATTTTTAATATTATTTTGGGGATCCCATTTAAACATAATTTAGAAAAACATTTTAGGCTGCAGAAGACAGCTTTTAAAAACATGATAAGAATAAAAAGATATGAAACTTGAACCACTCTTTTAGTATCTGCAGTTAAGACAGTTTAAATAATGACACTTTGTTTAAAATGTAGCAATTAATCTTCACAGGATTTTCTGCAACATCAGGAATTTCTTACTGAGAAAAATTGACTTCATGCCCCCTATAAAGTTATCTTTATACCAGTTATTTTTTTTAATAAGGTAGTACTTACTTGTCTTGATACACTGTTTTCTCCACTTATTTATGTTTAAGTTGTACTAGACTTAAAACATTATTCTCTCCTAAAGCAATATCTTAGGACTATTCACTATCTACCATCTTGACATGTCCAGAAGCTGAGGCTCACTCTAAGAATTTATTTTGTTACCACAGAAAAACAAAAAAGAGGTCCATATTACCTTCTTGAAGACTTGTGTAAAGTAATGTTTGTTTGTATAAACAACCATTTTATTTACTTATAATCTGTGTATATAATTATTACTATTCTTTTTAACAATTGAAGGCTTGATATAGACAAAACTATATAAAGTGTGGTTAGCGTAGTGAAAAAACTATTTTTTTTTGTTTTCCTATACAACTCAGAGTGAATCATCACATCCAGTTAAATGTTCATTACTGAAATATTATTATATTGGTTGTTGAGACTGTTATCCATTTTTAGGCAAGAGGCACTAGAAGCAGCAATAAGTGAAAAAGATGCTCATTTGGCTTTGCTTGAAATAGCTGGCTTGAGAACTGGACAACAGGCAGAACAAGCGGAAATCTTGAGAGCTGACAGGGCCCGGCTTATGGACAGACTTAAACAAGAGGTATTATGATCATAACCATATTATTGTTATTTATTTTATCTCTCTGCTCAGAAGCTACAAAAAACATTAAAACATATTCTTGGAAAAAAAACAACTTATGTAAGGTTACAAAAACAACAACTAAGTTAACGTAAAATTATTACTGAAGATTAATTTATATTAAATTACACCTAATTTACACTTTATTTTTGTTGCTAACAATTATATTGTATCTGCCTGCACAAACACTGAATGAGATGATAATGTAAATTCTTTCTGTGGCACCAATATGCTCATAGTCCACACCTTTTACTTACCAGATTGATTATCAGCAATTTCTTCCACTTTCTCAAGATAAAATTCAAGCTGTAGGGCCATTGTTATGATAACAATGAGGAAATTCAATGAATTCAAACATTTTTAAATACTTGAAACTTTTATTAATGTAAACAATAAGTTTTGTAAAAACGTCATTATTTTTTCTGAAAACACTTTTTTCAATTCTTGTTATGTCATATAATTAACCAACTTTTTTAATTTTTCAATTTTAAAGAAATGATAAATAATATAACTCAATTATTTCCTCTAATGCAATGTAAAGTATTCATGATAGTATATAATGAAAGGTATTTAGTAACTAATGAATTTATATTATAAAATGAAACTGATACAGAATGATCAAAGTCATGCAACCCAGGTACTCTTTTATGACTTTTATGCTGATGCCTGTCACATACCACAGTGAATGCCTGAATATATTTTTGCATATGCATTTTTCGCAATGTAGTTGATAACATTTCCTGTCCACTGAAAGAGACATATTAATCAATAGATGATGGATTTGTTTGAATTTTAGCAGTTGGATAAAAATGTGAAAAGTCCCCTCAACATTTCATGAATGACTATATTTTTAAATAATTCTCAATAGTCTAGCAATTTTTTAACAATTGGTTTTCAGGTTGTTTGAATTTTTGATTACTTACAAACCACTACCAAAATAATTATAATATTTTATATTATTTTTAACAGACTGAAGTGAGCATGAAGCTGCTGCATGAATACTCATCAACAGATAATTTTATATCAGCGGCAAAAGATAGAAATGAAAGCCTCTCACCTATACCAACAGTTTCCATAACATCTTTCATGAAGGTAATTGTTTTAAATTGTTTGAAGGTAATCAATTGTTTACAACTGAAAAATTTTAAATAATGGTATTTTGAATACAGTAGACCTTTTTGAAGGTCAAAAAATGAAGGTCTGTAAAACTAAACAACTCATCTTTATTCAAATTTATACACTGTATTACTGTTAAAATCATTTGGACACATCAAGAGTTATAACAAATAACTATAATAAAAATAACCAATTATGTAACTGATTACAATCTATGCTTTAATTTACTACAATATATAATACATTATGAATCAAATTATATATTGGAGGATGTATAAGCAATAATATGGGGGAGTGCATAAGCAATAACTTATTAACAATTATTTTATTATGTATTAACATTTTACATTATATGCATATATTATATACTGCATATATATGTATATTTAATAGTATGCGTGCTATATTTAATAGTATGTGTGCATGAGTACGCATACACATTCACTTATCCCTCATCACAAATCATAGCAAAGAAACCATTTACCCAAAACATAGTCATTAAGCTGTGTTTTTGCTTATGATTGTGTTTTGTGTACCCTGAAATACAACTGAACGGCTCTGACTGCACAATTGGACCAATCAGTGCACATTTAAGTACCCCACCTACAAAGCAACATAGTGAAACCTCCATATTGTCTCAAGTAGAAATAACAAATTCCCAAACATTAACACTGATGTTCTATACGTACTCACTCAGTAATTAATTTATGGCTTTATTTATTAAAGTGCTGTTATAAATGTACACTTAAAGTATTATGATACCTAACATCAGAACACAGTCTAAGCGATCTTTCTAAAAAACTACTTGACTATAAATGAATGACTATAAATGAAAGAAAATTATAGCTTGCCATCCTTTCTCATGATTCCCATAATTAAAAACCAACATCTTTTGAACAGACCAACATTTTTTGAGAAATATTTTTCAACTGCATTAAGATTACACAATGCTAGCAATTATCTCTTTTATTTAAATTAGTTAACACCAGTTTTTAAGTTACTAGAGAAAAATTACTTGATCATTTTTTTTATTTCAGTACATCGTATAATTGGAATTTGTGTAAAAGGGGAAGTTTGGTTACATTTAATGAAAATTTTTCACCTCATTTTTTCTTGTTAAAATAATGGTACATTCCTATAGGAATGTCAGAAAAATTATATTTTCTAAATTTAATATATTTTTTATTTTGTAGAAGACAACCTAGCAAACAGTTTTTTTTTTAACCTCCGGGTCTTCGCTTAGGTATTGCTTTAGAGGGTGAGATGAATGATTCGTAGCGTATGTGAAAATGCCATGCCTGACCGGGATTCAAACCCAGAACCTCTGGATGAAAGGTCGAGACACTACCAATTGAGCCACAGAGGCCGGCCTGTAGATGACAATCTAATTTTGCATATCTTCTGTAAAAGGTTATTGAAACAGCACTTTCTTTTTCTTAATGGCCCGCTTGTATTGGAGCTATCATTATGGTGAACTGCACCTTGTTTAAAGATTTTATAAATAATTAATTTGAACTATAGGTTCCCTCAAATTTTGTAGTCACGATATCTTTTGTTCTCCAACACTATGTTTGTCTTTTATTTTTCCTAGCATTATATTTTTCACACAGAATACTTTTCCCATCTACCCATACGCAGCAAATATTTCAGTTTTCTTCTTTTAATTGTTTTTAGGATTTAATAATCTTTACAAATGTTTGCAAATCATTATTATTAACTCTACTAACCCAAATTGTTGTTAGCATTTATGATATTCTCAGCATCAAGCATTGTTTTATTACGGAAATCTACAAAGAGCAAGTTTATTCAACAATTAGCATTTATCATTTTGATGTTTTACATTTAAGAAACTAAAATGTTACTCTTTGAAACATCTTCCAGATTTATGGCATAATTAGATTAAATTGGATATAAGTCACCATCTGATACTGTACCAATCATCATATCTGTTTATAAATATTTTAACAATTTAAAAAAAAAAAATACTTTATAAAAATATATATTTCTTCCGAGTGATACTTATTAAAAAAGTAACAAATTTTATAAGACAGAACCATAAATTGATGTTTTAATTTTTTTTTCTTTGTTTTAGGATGATAGTATGTTGGATGATAACTTGTTGGAAGATGAGAAAACAGCTTCTGTGTCTGATGATGATTTCAGTACATGATAAAATCACTCTGCATCATCACTATCATTACTGATATAATTAGATCATGATCATAAATGAAATTATTTTTGTGCCATAAATATTTCATTCGTAACACCAGGCCTATTCCAGCTTTGTTATCCTTCGTACCAACATAAATCATTAACATGTAACTCGCTTTTAATTCAAGATTAATTATGTTAATATTCCTAATTTTTTTTTTATTTTAAAGTTTTAAAGTTATTGCAACGCACAATTTAAATGGAAATTATTCTACTCCTTTTCAGTGTTCAGTGAAATCTGTTCTAGTTTGTTAAATTCTTAACTTTTTATGTAATTAATGTATACAATAAATAATATGTTCCTTCACTTCATCTTTGTCTTAATTATACAAGTGCCACACTGCCTATTAAATTATTGTCATTATTAATTAAAAGAAAAAATATCAGACCGCTCTTCAGCTATTAATGTACTCTAAAAATATAATTATTTATATATGTATGTTTATGTAAAATATGCACATGCAGTGAAAATAAGAACAACAATGATGTGTTAGTTTAAATTTGTGGTTCGCCTGTGCGCATTATATTAATTTGTGGTAATTTTAAGTCAAGACATTTTGACAGTTTAGTTGACTAAGTTTTCATTTCATTACAGAGTAGTTTATTCAAAACAAAAAACATTTGTATAGCAATAATATTTAAGCAACTACTGACACAATAAAAATGTGATTTGTGTCACTGTATTGATATAAATATATTGTTTACATGTGTAGTGTATATACATTGCATTATATTTGTACTCGAATGTATCGAGCCTACTGACAATAATAAACATTTGTCATGAAGCACAGTAGCACAATAGCACAGTGTGTTAAGAGGAGTGATAAATTCATGTAGATAAATAATTTTTGTTTTATTCTATAATTAATACATCTAACTACTGTCATTTCTAAATTAATTGTGTAATATACTTTAGTTAATTAATTTATAGGATAAAACTCTGTGTAATTAAAATTTGTAAAAATTATATCAATTTAGAATGAAGATTTAATTCTTCTATTTTACCACAAAATAATTATTTAACATTAATCTAAAAATAAAAAATAGTATTGTATATTTCCATCTGTTACAAGACTTAATTAATACCTTTATATTGTATTAACTTATTCCACAGAGTTATGTGTAAAAATAAATACGAGTAATAATTTAGACTTTTATTTAACACTTTGTACAAATCATTGCAGTGTAGTCCTTACATGTTGGGGCCAAACTTAGCAGAAGGCATTGCATTTACTACTTTACTTTCTAGTTTGTTTTGGATTTAATATTCATAATTATTTATATTTGTTTGGATGCATGAAATTAAAACACATATCTATATACAGTAGTAACTGAATTATCATTACTCAATTTCAAAGTTTAATATCAAGCATAACTTTTAATTTAAAACATTTTTTTGGTTGTAATTTAATCATTAATCTCCTATTTTATAAATTAATGCTGCCAAATGTTTTGTGATGCTGTTCTATAAATTATTTTTCTACTTTTAGTAACATATTTGTCATTTTTCTATGATTATTCAAATCCAGTTA